>NW_007259182.1:26795-28491 GCF_000164805.1 Carlito syrichta | reverse complement strand
GTTGGAGTCTCACTCTGTTGCCCAGGCTGGAGTGCAGTGGCACACTCACGGTCACTACAGCCTCGACCTGCTAGACTCAGGCGACCCTTCTACTTTAGCCTTCCAAGTAGCTGGTACTACAGGCATGCGCCACCAGGCCCAGTTAATTTTTTTATTTTTATTGTAGAGATGAGGCCTTCCCAAGTTGGTCAGGCGGGTCTCAAACCCGTGCACCCAGGGAATCCTCTCACCTCAGCCTCCCAAAGTGCTGGGATTATAGGCATGAGCCACGGCGCCTGGCTAGAGAATCTTGTATTTCTATGCAAGTGGGAATCTGAATGCTGTCTCACTTCCAGACACAAATCCAGGAGTATACAGTACACCGTTCACTATGATAATGTAATGGCTAAAAGTATGAACTCACAAGCTAGATGGACTGAATTCAGACTCTGGCTTTTCCATTTTTTAGCTGCATAACTTTGGGCAAATTAAATTCCCCATCTAAAATTGAAAACAAGTACATAGTTGGAAAAGGGAGAAGTGTTTTAACAAGTATGTTCAAATGATATGAATATTCTTCCTTAATTCTAAAAACAAAATGCAATAATAGCTTCTTAAGATTTGGTTGCAATGTGGAATTTAAAACCATATCAATAGAGTTTTTGTACTCTGTAATATTAAAATCCATTGATCTTTCCTGTTCTTTGAATGACTCTTTTACACACACCGTGATTTTGTAATATCACATGTCAATCACTGGGAAATTCCATTTACTAAGTTGTGCATATCTTCTAAATGTTAACAGATTTCATAACACAGTATTTTAAAAAAACTTTATTTGCTAATATTGCCACCCATTTTATCAGAAAAGTCTTGAGCTATTAAGAGGATGTCAAACTCACAATGATAAATATAAATTTGCCAAAATTCTAATTATTGTTTGAAAGCTAAGTTTTATTATTGGTAAATTATGTCAGGCTTATATGACAGATTAACTTTGTTCATTTTTGAGAAATGTTCACCAAATACCAAAAACTAAATAACCGTAGTTTGTGTGTCAGTCATTTGTTCAAGTAAACATGGTATTCCACGGGGGAAAAAAAGGCATTTACCTCAGACCCCAACTCAAACAATTGCATTTGTGTATAATAACCATGTTTTAGCAAAGACTAAAGCTGCCATTTAAAATAATTCAAATATAATCACTGCAAGTACAGTGTGTTGCATTACTTTGGTGTCTGCTAAGGTGTCAGCAATTTTAGCCACCGTTCACAAATGTGGAAAAGTGAGTTGCAAGAATTCTTTATACATTTTGGATGCAGTTCTTCTGTCAACTCTGTACATTGCAAATACATCCTTCTATTCAGTAGCTTGTCTGCATTTTCTTTTTTTTTTTTTTTTTTTTTTTGATGTGAATACACGATCTGGCGCCCAGACTGGAAGAAATGATTGGATCTATAGACAGAAAACAAAGATAAATGCCAAACTTATGAAATAACCTACATCATTTTTTGCCTGAGATTGCCCAAGGACAGTCTCCTTTCATTGACTTCACATCTGGCTAACTCTCCCTTTCAACTCACAGAGGTGTTCATCCTACCTATGTTTTCCTAAAGAACCCCAAATCCTCATTTACAGCTTTATCATATACCAGTGATTATCTGTCTACTTATCTTTCTCCCCAAATGGACTCAAAACACTTAAATAAAAGGTAGTG
>NW_007259182.1:14643-26701 GCF_000164805.1 Carlito syrichta | reverse complement strand
AGATGAGGTCTTGCTGCCCAGGCGGGTCTCGAACCTGCAGGCTCAGGCAATCCACTCACCTCAGCCTCCCAAAGGTGCAGGATTACAGGCTGAGCCACCAAGCCCGGCTTGAAGAGATTTTTTTTAACTTAATTTTAATAAAGTTCAATTAGTCAATTGTTTTCTTTATGATTTTTGTGTCCTAAGAAACTGTTGCATAAGATAAAGTCACGATGTTTTCTTCTACAAGTGTTAAAACTATTATTTTTAGGCCTATGACCCTTTAAAATTATTTTTGTATATGTTGTTAAGGGTCAGTGTTTACATTTTTTCATATATCAAGCTGTCAGTACCATCTGTTGAAAAAACAACTTTGAAATAGTTTGTCTTTTATGATGCTGTTAGGTTCAATTTTATAATAGTTTAAGAACTGATATTACTATATTAATGAGAACTTGTCTTTTTTTTTTTTTTTTGGTCTTGTAAAGTCTTTGTCAAGTTTTACTATTAGAATACTATTAGAATACTATTTCTTTCTCACAAAAGAAACTGAGAAGCCTTCCCTCCCCTTCTATTTTCTGAAAGATTTTGTGTAAGACTGATCTTATTTCTTCCTTGAATGGTAAAATTTATGGGTGAAACCATATAGGGTTGCTTTCTTTATGAGAAGATATTTAATGATTATTCAATTTCATTAGCAGATGTGAGCTATTTAGATCTTATCTATTCTTATGTCAAAATATTAACGTTTTATTTTTCAAAGAATTTTTCCATTTTGTCTAAGTTGCCAAATTTATTGCCATAAAATAGTCATAATTTTGTATATTTTCAATCCACGTAAGACTACACTGGCAACTCTTCTTTATTCCTGATATAAGTGATTTGTAATTTATATCAAATACAAGTGATTTGTAATTTATATCTCTGGTGTATCTCATTGGTAGTCAGGGATATATTGATTTGCTTAAGAACCAGGTGCTGGTTTCATTGATTTTCTCCATTGTTTTATATATTATGAATTCCTAACCTTTATTATTTCCATCTTTCTGTAATTTGGGTTTACTTTGTTCTTATTTATTTAGAATACAGGTTAGGTTAGAATTTTAACCCATTTGATTTGTGCCATTTTTGTTTTCTAATATAAACATTTAAACCTATCAATTTCTCTCTAAATTATTTTTTAAGTTAAAATAATTAAAGGTATGATTCCTGACCGAAGGAGAATTTAACTAGATTTCAAGAAGAAAAATAAACTTGGGCAATTCCAAGTGTTTGGAAATTAAGAAACACTCCAAAAACAAACAAACAAAAAAATGCTGTGAGTTCAAGAAGTGTCATGACAAATTGGAAAATATTTTGCACTTAAAGAAAATGAATATGCAACGTGTCAAATTTTTTAGATGAAGCTAAAAGATTACTTAAAAGGGGTATTTATATCATTAATGCTTATTGGAAAAATTTAGAGTTCTCAAGTTAATAATCTAAGCTTTCACCATAAAAAACTAGAAGAGAAAGAGCAAAGTAAGCCCAAAGCAAGAAGAAGAAAGGAAATAATTAAGCTAAGAGCATACATCAGTGAATGGAAAATGGATAAAAATAAAGCTAATGAAACAAAAAATGGCTCTTTGAAAAGATCAATAAAATAGACAACAAACAAACGTGTAACTGGCAAAATTGACAACAGTTTAAAAAAAAAGACACAAATTACCAATCTCAGGAATGAACCAAAAAATATCACTTAGAGCTCTTAAGACATAAATATAATAATGAAATAGTATTATTAACTCTACACACACATTTGACAATTTAGATGAAAGGAGTTAATTTCTCAAAACAAATGACTGTGATTCACCCAAATAAAATAGATAATTTGAAAGGTCCCTTAATTATAAAAGAAATTTCACTAACACTGTTACCACCACAACTACCACCCTCAAACCTCCAGCCTGAGATGTTTTCACAGTATTCTACCAAATATTTAAGGAAGTTTTAACACTAGCTCTACACAATCTTCCAGAAAATAGAAGCGAGAATACTTTCCAATTCAATTTCATGAAGCTAGCAATACCCTGAAATGAAAAAAAGACAGTGGGGAAAAAAAAAGGCCAATGCCACTCATGAATATAGATGCAAATTCTTGCACAAGTAATTAACAAATAGATTCATCAATACATAAAATGTATTATATACACCATGACCAAGTGGAGTTTATTGTAGGGATATAAGACTGGTTCAAAATTTTGAAAAATCAAGCAATGTAATCCATGATATCAACAAGTTAAACAAGACATCACATAATCATATTAATCAATGCAGAAAAAGCATTGACAAAATTCAACAGTCACCCATGATGCAAATCATCATCAAGCTAGGAATACAAGGTAACTCCCTCAACTTTATAAAAAGCATCTGCCAAAAGCCTACACTGAATATTACACTGACCTGCCTGGGCAGCGAGACCTCATCTCTACAATAAATAAAAAAATCAGCCGGGCATGGTAGCGCATGCCTCTAATTCCGGCTACTTGGAAGGCTGAGGCGGAAGGATCACCAGAGTCCATCAGGTCGATGCTGCAGTGGCCGGGAACGGCCACTGCACTCCAGTCTGGGCGACAGAGTGAGACTCCAACTGAAAAAAAATTACACTTAGAGATGAAAGACAGAATGCTTGCCCTCTAATTTTTAGAACAAGGCAAGTATGCAGGCTCTCACCATTCTTATACAACCCAGTGCTGGAAGTTCCAACCTGCAACAATACACAAGAAGAAATAAGACTTCCTAGATCAACAAGGAAGAAATAAAAGTACCTATATTTGCAAATGACATTATTGTCTACATAATAAATCCCCCCAAAGTCTACCAAAACAAAACAAAACAAAACCCTGCTCTAACTAATGTGTTCATTAAGACAAAGGTTATAAGATAGACATACAAAAATCAATTGTATTTATATATTCTAGTGAGACAGAAGATAGCTAGAAAAAGTTTAGGCAGACAGGTGGGTCCTCTGGTAACAATGTAGTGATTGCCAGCAGGCCTCTCAGGCTCAGTAATGGTAAACAAGCTCCCTGTGGGCCTCTCAAGTTGGAGCTTAAGTACTCATTGCCGGAATCAAAAAGCAACCAATCAGCTCACCATTAGGCCCCTACCTCCTGCCAATCGGTCCTTAATACTAACCAATCAGAACAGCAATAGCTCACAGCTAGTGCTAGCCGTCAGCTCAGTATTAGGACTAAAAAAGCACTAGGTTTTCCGCCCTAGCCGGGCAACCCCTTCAGGTCCCCTCCTACTGTGGGAGCTTCTCTGTCCTCTCAATAAATTCAGCTTTCTCACTTTTCAGCTGTCCATGTCCCTTATTCCTCCTGGGCATGAGACAAGAACCCTGAAGAGTTGCAACCTGAAGATCTGCAAAAGATCGTTGGAGCCTGAACCAGGAGAGCTGCTGGAAGAAGGCAAGACTCTGAAACTGAGACACCCGGGGACTAGGCTTGCCACCCCACTGAACCAGCAACACTCTCAGGGCTTGGCTTGCCAACCCATTAGAGCCAACACTCTGGGGGCTAGGCTTGCCTGCCCACTGAATCACAACACTCTCAGGGCTTGGCTTGCTAGACCATTAGAGATGACACTTCCAGGGCTAGGCTCACCAGCCCCTTGATGACCCTCTCTGGGGCTTGGCTGGCCCACCCATTGAGCTGACACTCTCAAAGCCCTGGTTGACCTGAAAAACCTGCATCACTATCAATGAACACATTGATATTAAAGTTAAACATAAAGCTGGGCTCAGTGGCTCAGCCTGTAATCCCAGCGCTTTGGGAGGCTGAGGTGAGTGGATTGCCTGAGCCTGCGGGTTCGAGAACTGCCTGGGCAACTTGGCGAGACCTCATTCTACAATAAATCAAAAATTAGCCGGGTGTGGTAACGCGCACCTGTAGTTCCAGCTACTTGGAAGGCTGAGGTGGAAGGATTGCCAGAGCTCAGCAGGTTGAGGCTGCGGTGGCCGGGAGTGGCCACTGCACTCCAGTCTGGGCGACAGAGTGAGATGCCAACTCAAAAATAAATAAATAGATAAATCAAATTAAATAAAAAATAAATTTAAACATACAATACCCTTTATAGTAGTTCAAAAATGAAATATGTAGTTGTAAGTCTAACAAAACATGTACAGCATGTGTATGCTGAAAACTATAAAAACATGCTGAAAGAAATCAAGGATTGAAATAAATTGGAAAAACCTCCAATCCATGTTCATGAATTGTCAGACTCAACATAGTAAAGGTGATAATTCTCTTCAATATAGGTTATATAGGCTTAATACTGACATGTCTGTAAAACCTATATGTCTATATAACCTATAATAACTTGTAAAAGTTTGTTTAACAAAAGTAACTAAATCTTCCATTTTAGTTGCATGCCTCCTGCCCAGATGCAGCTCCCCCCGCCCCCCGCCACATATAACCAGACTGCCTGTAACCAGAACTGCCCTTAGCCCCTGAACTATAGCTTTTTCTTGGAAATCCCCTACTCCCTACATCCTGTTAAGCAAACAGTAGCTGGCCAACAGCCAAACTAAGCAAACATGTAGCTGCAGCTGCAAATTGTTCCACCTCAACCCCTAATCCCTCCCTAAAGTGTAAACTGTAATTGCAAAGCTATGATTTTGCCTATAAACGTTCCCTGCTTGCTTTGCTCAGGGTCAAGAGATTTCAGAGGTGTTAGCCTGCTCTCAACCACCGGCTATTAAAGGACTAAAATAATCTGACCCTCTGCATGTTGGCAATCACTTTCTCATACTCTGATCATAACATTTGAAGGCCCTAGCCGGATCTTATCACCAAACTCAGGTGGCAGCTTCACTCCGGCTCTCCCTGGCTTGGCGGGGAAGTTATAGGGGAGGCAACCCCTGAGTAGTGTCAGGTCCCCATAACCTCTCATCAAGTCCAGAATCAGTTGGAAGGACTGCTGACTTTCCTTCATGAAATCTGAGTCTGTCTGCACTCTCTGGAGAGGTAAGAACCTATTTATCCTTTTTCTTCTGTTTATGGCCATAATTCAGTTAGGGAGGTCGGAGCCTGAGAGCCCTCTCCTTAGAATCTGTTCATTGACCCAAGACATTTGTAAAACAGAGTTTCTGTTTAATATTTCTGTTTGGATATCTCCTTGATTTCTGTGTGCTTGTGCAATTTCTAGAACCCTGTCATCCTTGGCCCTTTTCCTTGTTTTGCCTGATTGCTGTTCTCTTTGCCACAGGGCTTGCCTCAGCTGCATCTTTGGACTGGTCATCAACAGCCAAATTTCTGTTGGCTATTGCATATCTCCTTGCAATAACAAGTTTGATTGTTATTAGATGCCTCCTGTGATCTGCTGATTTGATATACTGGTTTTGACAACATGGGGCAGAAGGCTTCTAAATCCCTTAAGTCTTCTAGTCCCCTGGACTGTATGTTAAAGAATTTCTCTGTTGGGTTTGTGGAGAACTATGGAGTCCGTCTCTCAAAAGGCAGACTCTGAACCCTCGGTGAAGTCGACTGGCCTGTTTGGTGTTGGATGACCCTCCACTGGGTCTCTAGATGTACATGTTACCTGAGCTGTCTGAAGAATTGTTGCTGGTATGGGGGGACCCATGCACCCAGATCAGTTTCCCTATATTGACCAATGGCTATCTCTGGTCAAAAATCCTCCAACTTGGCTTAGAACATGTGTCTTGGAGGAAGGGATAAGACTGACAGGTGCCTTAGAGGAGGGGATATGACCAGGAATCCCAAGGGGTCCCCAGACCCTTAGGCAGATCCTGGTCTCTATGTCCCTGAATGAGCCAGCCAATGACAATCTTCCATACCCTCCAAAGCCGAAGCCCCCAATTTCTAAGAAGGTGGCTCCAGCTCTTCCTATCCCGATTGCCTCAATTCCCACTCCGGCGGGTTTATACCCTGTTCTCCCTCCATCTATGAGGACCCTCTTGAGGAGCTGGTCACTGTCACCTGTTACCCACCAGTGTATTGTCCTCAGTCTTCTCCTGCCATCACCTCCTCCTCCCAAGCTGCCGTCTCTTCCACTTCCTCTTTGCCTGGGTCCCCACCTTTGGCTACCTGACTCTGATCTCGGACTGATCCAGCATTGCTCCTACCCTTCTAGGGGTTTCTCCCTCCACTGGGATTGAACTGAACTGAGTGGCCTTTCTTGTTTTATACTGCTTTCTCCACCTCAGGTTTGTACAATTGGAAACATCAAAATCTGACATTCTTTGACAAGTCGCAGGCTCTGACTTCCTTAATGGAGTCAGTCATATGGACTCATTGCCCCACATGGGACAATTGCAAACAACTCCTCCTGACTCTTTTTACCTCTGGGGAACAAGAATGTATCAGGGCTGAAGCTAAGAAATCTGTCCTGGCTTACACTGCTGGTACAGAGGAGGAAAATCAAGAAATGCTAGATGAGGGTCTTTCTACTTCCCATCCAGACTGGGACCCTAACACTTTGGCAGGGTCCAGGGCCTTGGACACTTATCACGATACTCTATTAGTTGGTTTGAAGGGAGCAGCCCGAAAACCTATTAAACTTTGTAAGACCACTGAGATTGTTCAGGACCCCAAGGAATCACCGGGGATGTTTCTCAAATGCCTCCAGAAGGCGTTCTGTACCTATACTCCCTTTGACCTCTCGGCACCTGAGAATGCTTGGGCTGTCAATTTGGCTTTTGTGGCACAGGCAGCTCCAGACAACTGGAACGGTTGCAAACACTTGAGGGTTTTGCAGGGATGAATATTTCTTAGTTACCTGAGGTAGCCCAGAAAATTTTTAACAACTATGATGCTGAAAAACAGAAACAGGTAGATCAAAAACTGGACAGAGAAATAAAATGACAGACAAAGGTACTAGTTGCTGCAATCCAGGCTTCCCAACCTGGTTCAAACTGGCACATAAGCCAAAGGGAGAAACCAAAAAGAGACAAAAGGAAACTGGATGCATCCAGCTAGCCAAAAATCAATGTGTATATTGCAAGGAGCTAGGCCACTGGATAAAGGACCGCTCTCATTGCCCACAGACAGAGAAGCCTAAATCAGTTCTGGTCCTGCCTGCCACGGGGGAGGCTGAAAATGAATCAGACTGAGGAGGCCAGGGCTCTTTTTCCTTAGTCCCCCAAGAGTCCATGGTAACCACTGCTATTAGGGGTCACCCCATCCAACACTTGGTGGACACTGGGGCAGAAGTGTTGGTCCTAAAAATCATCATTAGGACCAATGTCTGATAAACAGAATTTTGTTCAAGGGGCAACAGGCTTGGTCACAAACCGTAAGTTCACCTCCGACCAGTTGATTTAGGTTGAAAACAAGTTACCCAATCGTTTCTAATAGCTCCAGACTGCTCATACCCTCTTATGGGCCGTGATTTGCTCCAAAAGCTAAGGGCAATTATTGTTTTCACCTGATGAGACTAAACTGTGTGTTCCTACTGAAACTGCCTATCAAATGTTATTGACTGTTCCGCTTTCCGAAGAATACCGCCTAGCTTCTTCAGATTCTCCCATTGAGAATGTCTCGTCAAGCTTATTCCTACAGTTACAATTGGAGTTTCCTTCGGTCTGGGCAGAAACCGACCTGCCAGGATTGGCAAAGCATCACCTTCCAGTTGTGGTAAATCTGTTGGCATTAGCCACTCCTGTTTGTGTTCATCAATACCCTATGAGTTTGCAGGCTTGGAAAGAATTGTTCCCCATATTAAAAGACTTTTAACTGCTGACATTCTAACACCCTGTCAATCTGCTTGGGATACACCGTTCTTGCCAGTTAAAAAGCCAGGAACATCTGATTACCAGCCTGTTCAGTGCTGAGGTCAGTAAGTAAGTTGAAACGATCCATCTTACTGTTCCCAACCGATACACTTTGCTAGCCTGCTTTCTCCTCAGCACCAGGTGTACACTGTGTTGGACTTAAAGGATGTTTTCTTCTCCATTCCTTTGTCCCCTGCCAGTCAACCTATTTTTGCTTTTGAATGGATAGATCCTGACTTGGGAGATACTAGTCAACTAACTTGGACTCAGTTGCCACAGGGATTCAAAAATTCCCCGACTCTTTTTGGGAAAGCTTTGCAACAGAATTTGTCAGGGTTTTGCACCTTGCACCCTGAATGTACTTTACTCCAGTATGTAGATGACCTCTTGCTCATGGCTGCAGACTCAGATACTTGTTTAAGAGGTACTAAGCTCTCTTACAGCTTCTTCAAGACCTGGGCTACTGTGTCTCAGCTAAAAAGGCACAGCTCTGCTCAACAGAAGTTTCCTACTTGGGATACCAGATAGAAAAGGGTAAGCAAGTCCTAATTTCAACCCGGAAAGAAGCCATCCTCCGGATTCCCACACCAATGACGACGAAACAGGTATGAGAATTCCTGGGGGCGGCAGGGTATTGCTGGCTCTGGACCCCAGGATTTGCTGAAATTGCCAAGCCGTTGCACACAGCTACTGCAGGGAATCAGCCCCTAGAATGAACTGCTACCAAGGAACAGCAGTTAAAGATAGCCTTTACCCAAGCCCTGGCTTTAGCCCTCCCAGATGTTACTAAGCCTTTCCACCAGTTCATTCATGAACAATGGGGAATTGCAAAAGGGGTCCTCACTCAAACCTTAGGACTCTGGAGGAGACTGGTGGCTTACTTCTCAAAAGACTGGACCCAGTGTCCTCCAGCTGGCCCTCTTGTCTCGGGGTCATTGCAGCCATGGCTATACTAGCTAAAGAAGCAGATAAATTTACCTTCAGCCAAAACCTGGCTTTGACTGTTCCTCATGCTGTTGAGACTGTGCTTCGGGGAGCCTCTGGCTGATGGATGTCAAATACCCGCCTTACCCCATAGCGAAGCCTCCAGCTTGACCAACCCAGACTAACATTTTCTCCTACCCAATGCCTCAATCTGGCTACCCTGTGCCCCGATGATAATACAGAAATGCCAGTGCATGACTGCAAAGACATGATGGATATCTATCAGGCCAGCCACCCCAATCTTCGAGACATCCCCTTAAACCAAGCTGATGTTGTCCTGTTCACGGATGGCAGCAATATGGTAATAGGAGGAGTCCACAACACTGGTGCTGTGGTAACCACAGCTCATGACGTGATCTGGTCACAGTCTCTGCCCAACGACATGTTCAGAAGGCTGAGTTAGTTGCTCTAACTCAGGTCCTATGCTGGGGAGCAGAGAAACGGATAAACATCTTCACTGACAGCCAATATGCTTTTGCTACTCTCCATGTTCATGCTATGATTTACAAGAAACGAGGACTTCTGACTGCAGTGGGTAAGACTATAAAAAACAAGGAGGAAATCTTAGCCCTTTTAGAGGCCATATGGCTCCCCAAGGAAGTAGCTGTCATTCATTGCAGGGGACACCAAAAGTCAGAAACTCCAGAAGTGACTAGAAATCGCCTAGTAGACCAAGAAGCTCGAGCAGCAGCAGATCTTCCAACTGAGTTCCTAACTATCCTGCTAATTAAGACTTTTCCAGTCCCTTCTGTTCCACAACCCACCTATAGTCAAGAAGAAGGACAAGCAAAAAGAGTGGGGGCTCACAAAGATCCCACCGGATGGTGGGTCAAGGACTCCAAAATCACCTGCCTGAAGTTCTCGGATACACTCTGGTAAAACAATTACTTTCTACCACCCACTTGGGAGGTACTAAAATGACCAAACTGTTAAATCATTTTTACTATATCAATGACTTAAACTACATGACCACTAAAACAGCTGCCATGTGCCTGGCTTGTACCCAGGTTAATGCTAAACAGGGTCTGAAACCAACTATTGGCATCAGGGCCGGATAATTTAGCTCTGGAGAAAAATGGGAGGTAGACTTTACTGAAATAAAGCCTCCCCACACGGGGTACAAGTATCTACTAGAGTTTATAGATACATTTTCTGGATGGGTGGAGGTCTTTGCCACCAAAAATAAAACCACACTTACAGTTACAAGGTTTTTGTTATTCACAGGTTTGGGCTCCCCCTCTCTATTGGCTCTAATAATGGCCCTGCCTTTACCTCATTTGTAGTCCAACTGGTCAGTAAAGCACTAAACATTGACTAGAAATTGCATTGTGGTTACCAACCACAAAACTCTGGACAGGGAGAATGCATGAACAGGACTTTAAAATCTACTTTAACCAAATTAATAATAGAAACCAATGAAAAATGGGTAAATCTTCTGCCTCTGGCCCTTCTCCAGGCTTGATGCACTCCCTATAAGAATGGGTTTACTCCATATGAAATCATGTTTAGAAGACCCCCCTCCTTTGTTACCCCGGTTATGGGATCCTATTCTTGAAGAAATTATTAATCTGTCTCTGTTAAAGTATCTCCAGTCTCTCCAACAGGTCCAGGCTACTGTCCACTCCAACGTCCATGCTGCTTTGCCAACTCCATTGTCCACACCATGCCATCCATTCCAACCTGGAAACCTGATCTACATCAAAAAGTTCCAGAAAGAAGAACTGACTCCGGCCTGGAAGGGACCCTTCATTGTTATTTTTACCACCTGACGGCACTCAAGGTTGACGGAATTCTGGCCTGGATTCATCACTTGCGAGTCAAGAAGACTGAGTTCAATGACCTCGATGACGTCACTCCACCCTCAAGTATTTGGACTGCATAGAGGGACCCTAAGAACACTCTCAAAATCACCTTCTGAGCTCAGCATCCGTATCCATCCCCAAATGAACATTCACTCTCAGATTCGGCCATCACATGCTAAGACTTTTTTATTCCTACTGTGTTTCTTAACATATATAGTCCTGAGTGGGGCCCAACAACCCACCTGGTACTCCTTCACCCTTACTGGGGAGTGGGAAGAATATGAAGTACTAAGAATTGGTCCGATAGTCAGCCTCTCAACATAGTCCTATTCCAAACAGACTTGTCAGACCTGTCAGGTCAAAGAGACCAGAGACCATCCAACGTCCCAGTTAAAAGCTATCATGACCCAGGGGTCCCCTCGGATGGAAAGGTTCCCCCTCTCTACATAGACTTAAGAAACATAGACTTCTATATATGCCCAGAAAAGCCCACTGATGGTCTCTGTAATCAGGCTAGCCAATTCTTCTGTTCACGTTAGGGATATGTCACCATTGCCTCCTACCCCAAAGGACCAAATGACACCTCCAAATTACTGTATGGAGGGGTGCCCGAGGAAACCGTCCTGGTAACTCCCCAGTATACATTAAAGTTAACAATCCCGAGACATGCTCCCAGCATCCAGACCCCCACAGCGCCCTTGTCTCCAACTATGCACCACACTTCCCAGAACTTCTTCACTCGGGCCAGCACCGGTGCCCCCCAAACTATGAGATGCTCAAGGAGGAGCACGAGGTGGCTGTGCTAGGGACGTCCCACAGCTCTGTTCCCACGATGTCCACCGTGATCCACATCCACAGCGACACCTCCATGCCCGACCACGTCGTCTGGTCCCTGTTCAACACACTCTTCCCGAACATCTGCTGTTTGGGCTTCATCCCTTGCATGTACTCCGTGAAGTCTAGGGACAGGAAGATGGTGGGCGACGTGACCAGGGCCCAGGCCTACACCTCCACCATCAAGTGCCTGAATATCTGGGCCCTGATCCTCGGCATCCCTGGGACCATTGGTGTCGTCCTTGTACCAGTTTTGATCTTCGTAGTGTTTCAGTAGACTGAGGCAACATGGAGTTCATTATCTGCCATGGCGAAGCTCCATGTGCCCGACCTTCCATTCCCTTCCCCTTGCCTTGGCCCCTTTATACAGCAGTTTGTACTCACACACTTTTCTACAGTGGCAGTCAATAAAGTGCATGTGTCAAGAAAAAAAAAAAGTTAATAATCCCTCCCTCCTTTCCTGGGATTTGGGCTTCACATGGGGCATCCGCCTCTATCTAAATAGTTATGACTCAGGGGCTCTTATTACCATCCAATGGCAAATAATCATCTGCAGGACCCAAATGGGGCCATCCTGATTGGACCATTGTCAGGACTTAACGACTCCTTATTTGGCTGTCATCAGCTGCGATCACTGTCTATGCCCTCTCCAAAATGACACACTGATCCACCTCTGTCTCCACAG
>NW_007259182.1:0-14623 GCF_000164805.1 Carlito syrichta | reverse complement strand
GTTCCCACACCTTATAGCAGCCCCAAAGACATTTCTAAAGACTCCCGGTCCAGAACGCCAGCCACCTAGCCTTTTTCCTATTTAACCCTCATGTACTGTCTGCTTAACATCACCTGGCCAGAATTAGCTAAAAGCAAAATCCCCTTACTACACAGGCCTAGGAATTGAGGCTCCCATTATCACCTACAATGACAACGCTACATATGAAAATTCTCAGAAAATAATTCATGTCACCCTCGGAGATGTAACTGGGAAGGCCTTCTGGTTTAATGACTGTAAACTTCAATTTAACAGCATCTCCATTTGCTGAAGCCTGTAACTTGTCTCTTACTATAACTGTATCTAAATCCACAGCCTATATGGCTCTAGCTAGTACTTGGCTTGTTTGTCATATAGGCCTTACGACCTGTATCATCGCTGAAATGTTAACCAATGAGGCTGCCCTGTGTGTAACTGTCCATGTGTTGCCTCAAATATATGCCTATAGCGGTCCTGAAGAATCTCTATTGTTAAGTCCCCCTGGTCTCCCAATAACTCGCCAAAAACATGCTGCCCCTTTTCTTTTACCAGCCTTAATTGGTTTAAGCATAGCACTTAGCACCACCACCTTAATTTGTGGAGAGTTCGGTTTGGTAAACTTTGCACAAGATATCAATTCTGATTTAAAATACATGCAATCTGCCATAGACCAGCTCCATGACCAAGTAGAATCCCTTGCAGAAGTTGTCCACCAAAATCGCAGAGGCCTAGATTTACTTTTCTTATCTCAAGGAGGACTTTGTGCTGCTCTGGGAGAATCCTGTTGTTTCTATGCCAACAAGTCAGGTATTATCAAGGATACCCTCCATAAAGTCAAGGAAAACATAGACTGATGAGAAAAGAAGCTAGATAATAATGTCTTGGTTCCACTCTCTGACTAGAACCCATGGTTAACAACTCTCATCACTAGTTTAGCAGGCCCTCTCGTCCTTCTCCTCCTCAGTTTACCTGTGGGGCCCTGTATACTCAATCAGTTTGTCTGTTTTGTCAAACAGTGCATCAGCTCTGTAAAACTCATGTATGTTAAAACTCACTATAACCCATTGTCAACAACTGATGAGTCAATGATTTAACTCATGCACAAGCAAAAGGAGGGAATGAAATGTCTGTAAAACCTATATGTCTGTATAACCTATAACTTGTAAAAGCTTACTTGATGTAAGTAACTAAATCTTCCATTTTAGTTGCATGTCTGCTGCCCAGATGCAGCCCTACTCCTGCATGTAACCAGACCGCATGTAACCAGAACTGCCCTTAGCCCCTGAGGTATAGCTTTTTCTTAGAAATCCCCTACACCATACATCCTGTTAAGTAAACAGCAGCTGGCCAACAGCCAAACTAAGCAAACATGTAGCTGTAGCTGCAAATTGTTCCATCCCAACCCTAACCCCTCCCTAAAATGTAAACTGTAATTGCAAAGCTGTGGGTTTTGCTTACAAAAGCTCCCTGCTTGCTTTGCTCGGGGTCGAGAGATTTCAGAGGCGTTAGCCTGTTCTTGGCCACTGGCTATTAAAGGACTAAAAAATCTGACATTTTGCATGTTGGCGATTACTTTCTTGCATTCTGATCATAACAATACAATTTCTATAAAAATCCCAGTAAGTATCTTGTAGACATAGTTAAGATTATTCTAAAACGTATATAGAAAGTCAACAATCTGGATTTCTAAATGAGTTTTGACAAAGAAGAATGTGAGGGGGACCCCCAAAAAACAGAATTAATTTCTGGGTTTAAATTTAAGTCTTTAATCCATCCTGAGTTAATTTTTGTATATGGTGAGAGGTAGGGTCCCAGTTTCATTCTTCTCATATGGCTAGCCAGTTTTTCCAGCACAGTTTATTGAATAGGGTGTCCTTTCCCCATTGTTTATTTTTGTCAGCTTTGTCAAAGGTCAGTTGGTTGTAGGTATATGACTTTATTTCTGGGGTCTCTATTCTGTTCCATTGATCTGTCTGTTCTTGTACCAGTACCACACTGTCTTAGTTACTATAGCCTTGTAGTATAATTTGAAGTCAGGAAGTGTGATGGCACACATTTGTTCAAGACTTATATAGCTACAGTAATCAAGATTGTGAGGTATTCTGATTCATTGGTAGGTCGATGGAACACAATAGAGAACTTAAAAATAGTCATTTTTGACAGGTGCAAAAGCAATTCAACACTTTCCTAGAAGAAAAAATAGCCTTTTCCACAAACTAAGTTGGAGTAATAGGATATCCATAGGGAAAGAAAAAGGTAAAACAAATAAAAAAGCCAGGTTGCCTCTGGTTCCCTTCCATATTGTTGATTGGAGCTAAGGCTCAGATTCTGTTGCTATAGACTGTAGCGTTGGGAATGCTGGTGTCCTGTTTTAACTTAATGACCTCTCTCAAAATGTTAGGACAACTAACAAAACCTTGGTGGGCTGGTACTTTGACATATCCCCTTTCGTTACATAAATGAGCAGTGTCCCAAAGGCAACAACAAAAGCAAGGACTGGCCTGTTGCTAGACCACTGTGTTGGGGCTCAGTAAGTAGTATTGTATAGAGGAAACTGAACTAATGCAATTGTGCCACTTACGAGAATTAGTCACTATGACCTGTGACAGAATGAGGTCTGGGATGGCAGGTAAAACACTTTGTCAGGTAATCAGCAGTGGCCACAGCTTGGGAGAAATTAAGGAAAGTGTTATGCTTCCAGGCCTCTGATACCCTATCCTGTAAAAACGGCTTAGTGACAGGCTAGTGTCCTAAACCTCCCATCCATCCAGATCTCTTAGATGTCCCCCCTACCAATGGGATAGAGGTTGGTTTGACTCAGTGTAGGGACCCAGTCTATTCCTATCCTTCTTGTACCTCTGCATGCCCCATCACCCTTGTTACTTGACCCAGATCTTTTGGCCTATCATCTAGTCCAGGAGTTCACACCTTAAACAAACTTGACATATCTGAAAACATAGTCCACAGGTATAGAAGGATCAGATGTCCCTGGCCAGTATATATGTTTATAGCAGTTACTAATTATTACACACACACACACACACACACACACACACACAGAGGACTATTATTCAGCCTTAAAAATAAGGAAATCCTGTCATTTGTAACATATATGAACCTAGAAGACATAATGACAAGGGAAATAAAAGAGGCCACAGACAGACAAATACTCCTTAATCTCTCATCTTGTGGAATCTAAAAAAGTCTAACTCAGAACCAGAGAGTAGAATGGTGGTTGCCAAGAGTTCAGGGGCAGGGGAAATGGAGAGATGTTTATAACAGAATATAAAGTATTAATTATGCATGATAAGTAAGTTCTGGAGCTCTACTGTAGAGTATGGTGACTATAGTTAATACCTCATTATATACTTAAAATTTGCTAGACCTTAAATATTCTCAACACACTAAAAAAGGTAACTTTGAGGTGATGTGCTAACTAGCTTGATTGTAGTAATCATTTCACAGTGTATAGAAATATCAAGACATCACATTGTACCCTATAAATATTATGATTTCCTGAGGTTCTACCTCTACAGGCCCCTGTTATTTGACCCAGATCTTTCCGCTTGTCATCCAGTAGAGGTAGGGAGGTCACTTCCCAAACAATGGCATGTCTGTTAACATTGCCCACCAAATGGAAGCATCAGATATCTTGGCATCACTAGAGGGATGCTAGCAGCCTTGTATTCTTTAGCCCTATCCCCCACCCATGTGAGATCCCAGAGAGGGTGCACCTTAGGGAAGTATTACTCCAAATAAGAGTTAGGGAGTCCTGTTTGGAGTACTGTGGCAGCCTGAATCACAAACTACCCACAGAATGTGCACTCTAAGGAGAAAAAGAAACAAAAAAGTTGAGTACTTAGGTCAAAAGTCAAAAACATTTGGAGATGTCTCAGAAAGGAGAACTATAGAAGTTTGTTATGTTACATCACCATATTAGAAGAGGATTTCAAGTTTTTGCTTTGCATTAGCTGTCAGCTGACTTGAAAATCCCAAAACCACCCCCACAATGAATCTTCAAATGGTTGAGGTTCTTCTTGAAGATAATATTCATGTGTTGTACATGCTGCTCATAAAGGCATATTTCTTAAATTTATTTTGTACAATAAATACAAATGTTCAAGTGGACAGTAAGGTAGTATATCATAGATTGTGGAGACCAAGTGCCAAGATTTGCATATGGACTCTGCTACTGTCTTATCACCCCAAGAAAGTTTCCTACCTTCTCTGTTCAATTCCGTTTCCTCAGTTACATAATACTGATAACAATATTTACCTTGCTGGTAAATACTTACTTGAGAAGTTGAGATTGGGATTTTGCTGGCACAGCCTAATCACGTCCACCTATCTCTCCACCAACTTCAGTGTTTCTTAACACATACTGCACTGGTGTAGTTCTCTTGTGTTCATACTGCCCTATTCAAATGTACTCACTAGTAGGATGTCTTGAGATCTTTTTTTCACTTGTGAAAGTTGGCTTTCCATCCTTTAACAGCTCTATTGACCTGCAGGGGATGGTGCATGGAAAAATCCATCATATTCTATGAGAGTGTGCTTGCTATCATGTTTCTTGGACAGTAAAGGACATTCCTTGGTCAGAGTAAAGTCTCATGGGGTATTCCAAAAGCATGACTTAAATTTCTCGAAAGGGTGATTATGGTATTCCTAGGATCCACAGATGACATATATTTGTCACGATCCAGGCAGCAAACTGTTACCATATTCCCTGTTAAAATACAGATTTTTTCTGTCTAGTCACTTTAGTTGTCATTCACCTGACCAGATGGCTAGATTTTGGCAACAACCTGAGTCAGCGAAAACGTAGAAAGATGTGGTGGGACGGCCGGCAACTCTGTCACCACTGTATGTGGTTTGGTCCATTAGGTGGAATACCCATGTTCTGTTTCAGCCAAAAGATGGCCATCTGTTAGCTAGATGACAGCTGCAACGCAGAGGACTTCATCTGCTTTTAGTTTTGCAGAGCCTTCAGTAAACCATATCACATTGTCACTACACATCTGCCTCTCAAGCTTCAGGTAATCAAGGGAATTAAAACATCCACTTTGGGTCACTTGGTACCTTCTGGTAAGCTTTGTTCATGGAGCCTACTGATCGCTTGGGATTCCAGCTATTCCTGTTAGTCCCTGCTCAATCTCAAGATATTAATTTCCAGCACATTCTGGAGTCCTTTTTGAGAACTATAAGTGAGAAACAGGGGTAAGAAATAGGTTGGTCCAAGGCCACCTGAACTACTGTCCTACAAGTGGTAGTTCAAATCAGTTTTTTTAAGTTAAACTGCAAACTACTTATCTATTTCACCAAGATTCTCTTTACCCCAATTCTATCCAGGCTCCGAACCTTTCTCTAGTAGGCCTAAACCTTTGCCTGTAAAGATTTGAAGAAAACACTAACAGCTTGAGAACACATCCATAGGATGACTCTAATCCCCCTTAAAGTGCTGCCTGAGAAAACTCAAGGTTGCTAGAAGTATTGTTTCTTCCAGCCAACACCTAAAAAGAGTCCCTGTGTCCCAGTCTCTGTGGGAGGATAAGAGCCACTTATCAAACCCGGATGGCATTCACATCAACCAACCTCCCTTTCCTGTTTACTTCCCTGACTCTGAGCCCCCACACTCTCTTCCCTATTAATTCATTCTCCTTTACATGAGATCAGGCATATTCAGTGTGGTATGGCCCTAGGTTCATTCTCCTTTAAAACACCCAGCCACATCAATATGAATCAAAGTTCAGTTCACTTTGAACTCAACTTAATTGCAACAGTATATTACTGACTAAAATCTGTCCTTGCTATTTTAACTGATATCCAGCTTTGTTTATCTTTGACATGTTTTGTATTTGCATAGTCCAGGGACCAATTACTCAGGATGAGATCATCTACCAAATCTTGGAATACCCTTCTATAGTTCTGAGATTTTTCCCTCACTTTCTGGAACCTGTGGTTATCCCAGACCTCATCCTTTGGTTCTTCATGCCAGAAAGACCATGGGCATTCTATTGCAGTCTTAGCTGTCCTATAGCTGCACCATAACTATAACTAGTACTTAGGTCAAAGATCAAACATTTGGAGACATCTCAGAAAGGAGAACTATAGAAGGGTCTGTTATGTTACATCACCATATTGGAAGAGAAAATTTCAAGTCTTTGCTTTGCATTAGCTATTAGCTTACTTGAAAATGTCAAAACCACCACCACAATTAATCTTCAAATGGTTGAGGTTCTTCTTGAAGAAAATATTCACATGTTGTACACACTGCTCATAAAGGCATATTTCTTAAATTTATTTTGTACAATAAATACAAATGTTCAAGCTGACAGTGAGGTAGTATATCATAGGTTGTGGAGACCAACTGCCAAAATTTGTATATGGACTCTGCTACCAACTGTCTTATCACCCCAGGAAAAGTTTCCTAACTTCTCTGTTCAATTCAGTTTCCTCAGTTACATAATGCTGATAACAACAATATTTACCTTACTGGTAAATACTTACTTTGAGGATTAAATATAAAAATACTAACATTTAATGCTCATGCAAGTAAGTATTAATTATCCTACAAGTATGAACTGTGTCTGATATACAAAAAGAGCTTGATAAATATTAGTTAACTCATTCTACTGTAGATGTGTGAAATAAATGTCTCCAGTCCCCTTAATGTCTTCCCTCTAAATAAAAAGAAAAAACAACATTACTCACAAAAGTTTAATATGTTTAAGGATTTTCAAAGAGCAAGATTATATGTAAGACAAAAATTGGTAAAGCATACAAGCAGAAAATTTGTAGGAGAAGAAATTAGTACATAATCCAAAATATTCAACCTCCCAAATTATTTTAAAAATGCTAAAACAGCAATAAAGTACCATTTTTTATTCCAGAAATATTAAAATTATCAGCCAGTACTGACTAGTCTGATACTATGTTATACTTTATTGGTGACAGTGTAAATTTTAGCAAACAGTTTGCAATACATCTGAAAGGAAACAAAAAACATATGTCTATTATCTGTGATACTGGACCTGGTGTAACTAAGCATTTACAGCATTTTCTCCTCTCCCGTAGTAGACAGAACTAATTCCAGATTCAATCCTTTCCAATGTATTCTATAATATCAAGATATTTTCTGACATCTCAGATACGTATGAAGGATAAGAAATGCCAAACCCAGGGCCAGGATGTACAACTATATATCATGGAAAGTATGACAATAACACTAAGAAACTGAGGCTCAAATATCAAGAAGTGATGTAGGGTCAAAATAACACATAGATCAGATGAGATCATGCTTTTAGAATGCAGTCTGGAGACACTGTCCTGGTGATGCACCTAGAGACACTAAGAACTACAGACAGTATTCTTATGGTGTCTATCAGTGCCATCTCTCAAGTTATGAAAGAATCTCATTCCTTCAACTGAAAAGTAGAAGACATAAATAATTATAATCATCATCAAACTTTTAAGTTATTTTGATAGAAAAGAAGGATCTATTTATTTGTATGTTTAGCAAACTTTGAAAAAATACATTTGATTTAGTCTGCTGGCTTCTACATTCTCACCCACCAATCAGCTGTTATTGACTGGATTAATAAAAGGCTGACAAAAGTCTGCAAATATTAGGAGACTTCAGAAACACTTGCAGCAGAGAGCACCATTCTATACACTTCCTCCTCAGTTTCTATTAAAATACTCATAAAGCTTAAAAAATTAAAGGTTGCAGAGACCAATCATTAAGAATACAGAAACATGATATTCAAGTATCATTAAAATGAGAAGTTTGTCAAGATCTGTTTCCTATCTAGTCTAAATCAGAGATTTGGAGTTGTATCCTCAAAGAACCAGCACAATGCATGAATAATAGCTTTCTATGTGTTCTCTTAGTTGGTCCAATGGAAAAATGTTTTATAATTTTTCCTTACATGAATCACTTTACTAGCAATAAAAGACACATTAATATTACCTTAGGAATTAAGCTAATTAAATGCCGGCTATCAGATACATATATCCTATAATGTAATTTTATCTGTTTCTTTGTATTTTTGCTTTTTTACAGAATTTACCATCAACCAGGTATCTCAGGATCCCTAATATATAAAAGACTTCCATAAGAAAAAACACTGATGATATGCATAAAATCACAACCACAATAATTGGACCATAATTACACTTAGAGATGAGGAATCTAAGCTCATTTATAAATGATTATATAAAGGATGAGAAAGTATGGGTTAAGTAACAAAATAACATTAATTTTTTTCATATAAACAAATTAGACATTCCAAGTTCTTAAAAGTTTATGCTTATAAAACAGGTCAGGTCAAGGTGAAGGAATAAATTAGTAGTTTAAACTTCCATATGCGTTCCTTTCGGCCCTTTTGCCTTGGATTTTGTTTCCTTTGGAATCTTTCCATTTTGACATTGAGTAAATCTAGCCACTGTAGAAACACCATCCACAAACTTGGTTTTGAAAAGAACATTTGCATTGTTGAACATACCTTCTTTTAGGGACACCACAATGAACTTAAGGGAAAAAGAAAAAAAAGCATTAAAAACTTTCTGTAACATTCTTAAAGAAGTTTACCCTTTTAGACTGAGGATAAAACTTGTTTGGAGATCACTTTTATTTTATTTATTTAAACAGTTATGATATTAGGCACCTAAATGAACGCTAGCTTTCTATATTGCATTGTAAAAGTTTCTTAATTTTACCTTGAGTGTTTTATTACTTAAGTTTACTATTTTCTGATAGTTTACTGCTTGCTGCTAACTTCTGTAGCTGGCATTCACTGTTTTGTTGCTAGCTCTAACTGCTGTAGTAAAATATTTTACCTTGTGCTATTTTAACTCATTCACAATCACTGATGCGAAATTGTATCATTCCAAATTCTGTTCCTGGTTGCTGCTGAGTGAATTTACATCTTTGCAAATTCTGTTTCTGAATAATATATATTTGGTTTATAATTTGAATAAAATACAAAGTATGGAATGTAGTCAGAGTGATGTCTGAGCCAAATATTGGATACGTCTGCAACTTTCAATTGCACTGTAAAAAAGGTGATAATTTAGAAACAACATTTCACTTGTGCTTAATGACTGAAGTTTGCAGCAAGCTGCTTCACATTTTTTTTATTTTCACCTGCAATCAATATCAGGAAAGTGTAAAATTTGCCGACTGTGAATGTGTTAATGACATCAAAGAAAATTTCAAGTTCCTGCAGCTCACCACTAGTCCAAATGAAATGTATGGATAATTTAAAAAGGTATCACTGCAATGATAATCTGCAAAAAAAAACCTGCTATAATAAATATACTACCTATAGTAACTGTGATGAATAGAGCTCCCAGAATTGCACAATGCAAAATATATGCACCCATATTTGGCAGCCCCAGTTCCTATAGTAATAGTACAATAAAACAAACTGTTCTTAGTTTCAAGAGGCTGTTCTCTCCTTTTTAGCCAAGAGAAATGAAAGTTCCCCATCAAGTGCCCCATGATTTTCTGATACCTGAGCTATATCCCTGAAACAGTTTTGATTGTGCACATTTATGGCAGCTAACTGGAGAAAAAAATTATGTTAACCCCAAATCAATTCTAAATTATGACAAAATTGAATTAACCCTCATGCTACAACCAACTTTTTTATTTTTTATTTTTCTTGAGTTGGAGTCTTACTCCGTTGCCCAGACTGGAGTGCAGTGGCCACTCCCAGCCACCGCAGCCTTGACCTGCTGGGCTCTGGCGATCCTTCCGCCTCAGCCTTCCAAGTAGTTGGAACAACCAACATTTTTAACGCCTGGCTCTTTTTTAAAGAGAGGACTGAACCCTTATACCCACCTGAACATAAATTTCTTTCTCAAACATAAAGACTTTAGTATTTTTCAATCCTAAATATCTTATTAACATGGACTACTACTAAAGAACAGTTTTAGAAAAACAAATACTCTAAACTATTACTGAGACATTTTTGTCTGTTCTTACCTGAGAATGTGTGAAATGAGTACGCAGCATCTGTCCAATATTCTGGGTATGAGAAAGATCCAAGGCTGCATCTACCTCATCAAGGATATAAATTGGAGCAGGTTTGAAGAGGAGCATGGACAGTATTAATGACAAAGCCACTAAAGACCTAAGAAAAGGTTAGTGGAAGAAAATTCATATAAATTTGAGTTTACCACTTATTACACACTGAAGCAAGTAAGTGATCCTGTTATTATGATGAATAGTGCAGTTTTAGCTGAAATAGAAAGTCATACTAAAGGAAGCTGAAGTCTTAAACTTCAAAACTTTTCTTGTATTAAAATAAACATTTTACTTTTTATTTTAGCTTTCCATTTTTCCTCTCTTTATAAGCATGCTACTTTCGTAAGATAAAGTAAATAGTCATGTTATGTTTGGCACCTGTTCTTAAGAAAAGATCATGTTAGTTTTAAGTGTTTTTTTTTTTTCCCTTTCCCAGTTGTTCATTGGTGCCTAGGTAGCAGATTAGTGAGGGGTATGTATTTATAGCTATTACCTTGCTAACAGTGTAACTAGTTTAGATGTTCTTTCAAACTTTCATTATGTTCACAACAACTTGAGTACAGACACACACACACACACACACACACACACACAGAGAGAGAAAATACAGTGTATATATTATATATTATGGAGGGAGAGGGGACATCATATTCAAGTAAAGTTGTATAGATTATGGTCCATCTCCCTAAACACTTCACAGTGTCAAAGGTCAAACAATCCTTATGTACCATTTGTAGTTAAACCTACTCCCAGATTCCAGTGCACTGTTTTCAGTATCCTTTTAGCTCACAATCCCATTACTAGAGCGGTTTCCATTCTATATCAAATGAAGAGTCAAAATAATTCTTATATTTTCCTTACAAAACATGTATTCATAAAAAAGCTTTATTGACTTTAATATGAAATGTTTATAATTACTTAACATGAAAATAAAAATTATAATAACACTTACAATATACTTATGCTCTAATTTAAAGTATCTCCTCACCTTATTGTACCAGAATAGTCAATTCAATACTTGCTACCTTCCAATAGGGCATTAACTGAGAAACACATAGGTGGGGAAAAAAATGTGTGCTTAAGTAGAGGAAAAACCATGATTTCTAGTAAAAGAAAGAAAGAAAGAAAAATGAAACAGTACAATAAAAATAAAGCATAGTGAGACTGTTATTCAACTCTACAGAGGGGAGCTAAGGTCATTCAAGTAACCTAAAGCTATTTTTCTTTGCTTTTCTGTGTTAAGTGCTGAACACACTGAATTTTTTTTTTTTTTTTATAAGCAATATTTTTTATTATGATATTGTGGGGTACAGTTAAGGGTTAGGTATACAAATATGCTTCGTTCAGGTACCCTTGTTGATAAGAGATGTCTCCCCGTCCCCAGACAGATATTTACTACCATTAATCCCATCTCCCTTCCCCCACCCCCATAGTTCCCCACAACTGTCAGTCATTTTCTTATGGTAGTGCATTGGATGATCAAGGTCCACTATATGAGTGAGAACATGTTATACTCAGATCTTTGTTTCTGTGAGTGGTCACTCAGTATTATAGACTCTAGTTCCATACAGGCTGCTGCGAAATTCATGATTTTGTTCTTTTTTATGGCTGCATAGTATTCCATCATGTATATGTACCACAGTTTTTAATCCAGTCCTCTTTGATAGAGAGCATGGTTGGTTCCATGTTCTTGCTATTGTGAACAATGCCGCGATAAACATTCGTGTGCAGGTATCTTTTTGATAGAGTGATTTGAGTTCTTCAGGGTATATTCCCAGGAGGGGGATTACAGGGTCATATGGGTGGTTGATATTTAGAGCTTTTAGGAATCGCCATACTGCTTTCCAAAGAGGTTGCACTAGTTTATACTCCCACCAACAGTGTAGAAGTGTTCCCTTTTCGCCACACCCTCTCCAGCAACTGTTATTTTTTGAGTTATTGGTAATTCCCATTCTCACAGGAGTTAGGTAGTATCTCAGTGTGGTTTTGATTTGCATCCCCCTGATGATTAGTGAGGCTGAACATTTCTTCATGTGTCTGTTGGCTGCTTGGATGTCTTCCTTTGTGAAATGTCTGTTCATATCTTTTGCCAATTTTATAATGGGGTTGTTTGTATTTTTCTTTTCAGCCCATTTGAGTTCCTTGTAGATCCAAGATGTTAAGCCTTTGTCAGACCTGGAGTTGGCAAATACTTTTTGCCAGTCTGTAGGCTGTCTCCCTGCTCTCTTGATGGTTTCTTTGGCTTTGCAGAAGCTTGTTAGTTTAATGAGGTCCCACTTGTCTATCTTATCTCTTATGGCCTGTGGGTTTCAGGAATTGGATGCCAGTTCCAATTTCCATGAGGGTATGTCCTTCATTTTCTAAGGTTCTTATGGTTTGAGGTTTTACATTTAGGTCTCTGATCCATTTGGAGTTAATTTTTGCTTATGGGGATAGATAGGGGTCCTGTTTCAATCTTCTGCATGTGGTCAGCCAGTTTTCCCAGCACCATTTACTGAATAGGTTCTCCTCTCCCCAGTAGTAGGTGGTGGAGGCTTGGCTGAAGATGAGTTGGTTGAGAAATTGAAGTATCACTTCTGGAATCTCAATTCTATTCCATTGATCTATATGCCTGTTCCTATACCAGTACCAAGCTGTTTTGATGATTGTAGTTTTATAGTAAAGTTTGAAGTCTGGCAATGTTATACTGCCTCCTTTGTTTTTTGTTGTTGTTGTTGTTGAGGATTGTTCTGGCTATTCTTGGAAGTTTGTGTTTCCATATGAATTCCTGTGTTGTTTTTTCTAGGTCTGAGAAGAATGTTGCTGGTGATTTGATGGGTATTGCATTGAATCCGTAGATTGCCTTAGGTAAGATGGACATCTTCACAATGTTGATTCTTCTAACCCATGAGCATAGTATAATTTTCCACTTGTTTGTGTCATCTTTGATTTCTCTGAGCAGAGTTTTGTAGTTTTCATTGTAAAGGTCTTACATGTCTGTAGGTAAGAAGATGCCAAGGTATTTCATTTTTTGTGTGGCTATTTTGAATGGAATTGGGCTTTTTATTTGGGTTTCTATTTGTTTATTATTGGTGTAAAGAAATGCAATTGTCTTTTGCACATTATTTTATATCCTGAGAATTTGCCAAAGGCCTTTATCAGTGTAAGGAGGTTTTTGACAGATTCTCTTGGGTTTTCAAGGGACACAATCATGCCATCTGCAAATAGAGATAACTTGACTTCCTCTTTTTCTATTTGGATACTGTTGATTGCCTTCTCTTCTCTAATTGTTCTAGCCAGGACATCCAAAACTATATTGAACAGGAGGGGTGAGAGTGGGCATCCTCGTCTTGTTCCAGTTTTCAGGGGAAATGGTTCCAATTTTTGTCCATTTAGGAGTATGCTGGCTGTGGGTTTCTCGTTGATGGCTTTTACTATTTTGAGGTATGTTCCCGGTATGCCTACATGTTCGAGGGTTTTTATCAAGATGGGGTGCTGGATTTATCAAAAGCTTTTTCTGCATCTAATAATATAATCATGTGGTTTTTGTTTTGACATCTGTTGATGTATTTAATTACATTTATGGTTTTACAAATGTTGAACCAGGCTTGCATCCCAGGGATGAAGCCTACTTGGTCATGATGGGTGATTTTTGAGATGTGTTGTTGAATCTGGTTTGCTACGATCTTGTTGAGAATTTTAGCATCTATGTTCATCAAAGACATTGGCCTGTAGTTCTCTTTCTTTGTTGGGTCTTTACCTGGCTTGAGTATCAATGTGATGTTAGCTTCATAAACTGATTTGAGGAGAGTTCCATCTTTCTCAATCGCCTGAAATACCTTCAGTAGGACTGGAATCAGCTCCTCCTTAAATATCCTGTAGAATTCTGCTGGAAAGCCATCTGGTACAGGGCTTTTTTTTTTTTTTGTAGGTAGTTTTCTTATTATGTAGTCAATTTCCTTAATTGTTATTGGTATATTTAGTATCTCAATTTCTTCTTGTTTCAACCTAGGCAGATTGTGTGATGACAGAAAGTCCTCCATTTCCTTGAGGTTTTCAAGTCTGTTTCCATACAAGTGTACATAGTAGTCTCTAATGATCTTTTGTATTTCTTCAGGGTCAGATGTGACTTCATCTTTTATGTTTCTGATTGCGCTTATTTGGGATTTTTCTCTCTTTTCTTGGTCAGTCTAGCTAGGGGACCATCAATCTTGTTTATCCTTTTGAAGAACCAGCTTTTTGTTTCATTGATTTTTTGTATTGTCTTTTTGTCTTCTATGTCCTGGATTTGGGCTTTTATTTTGGTGATCTGGATTATTCTGCTAAAATTAGGGTTTTGGTGGTCTTGCTTTTCCAGCTTCCTTAGGTGGCTTGTTAGGCTGTTAATTTGTGATCCTTCCATTTTCTTCATGTGCATTTGTAGGGATAAAATTCCCCTCTTACTACAGCTTTCATGGCGTTCCAGAGATTGTGGTAATATGTTTCTTCATTTTCATTTGTTTCCAGGTATCTTTTGATCTCTGTTTTGATTTCATTGACCCAGGAGTTGTTTAGCATCATGCTGTTTAGTGTCCATGTCTTTGTGGGTTTTGGGGG
>NW_007259181.1:2702-3603 GCF_000164805.1 Carlito syrichta | reverse complement strand
CAAATCACTCTATAAAAAAGATACCTGCACATGTATGTTTATTGCAGTATTGTTCACAATAGGAACAACCTGGAAGCAACAATGCTGTCCAGTAAAAGAGGACTGGATTTTAAAAAATGTGGTACATATACACGATGGAATACTATGCAGCCATAAAAAAGAACAAAATCATGAATTTCACAGCAACCTGGATGGAACTGGCGTCTATAATACTGAGTGACCTCTCACAGAAACAAAGATCTGAGTATCACATATTCTCATTCATATAGTGAACCTTGAACATCCAATGTAATACTATAAGAAAATAACTGACAGTAGTGGGAAAGTACGGGGGGAGATTAACAGTAGTAAATATCTGTCTGGGGATGGGGAAACACCTTTTATCAATAAGGATGCCTGAACAAAACCTATTTGTATGTCTAACCCTTAACTGTACCCCACAATGTCATAATAAAAAATATTGATTATTAAAAAATAAAATAATAAATAAATAAATATATCATTACTGGAGTAAACAAAAATTATTTAAAAAGAGATAATTATCCCCCCAAAAAGTTAATTAAGCTTTTAAAAATATAAATAACTCATTTTTAAATAATAAATACTTGACTCCAATCATAAAAAATAAATACACTAACACCCATGTTCATCTACAGTTAAAGAGATTTCTGTGACTTTATTTTCATTTCCAGTCTAATTTCAGTAATAAAACTCCTTGAGGTTCATGACAATCTTATTTTATATAAAATGTACATGATAACAAACTGCATTTTAAGAAAATCTAGTGCCTAATTTGTATATGCAATCATCTGCTTTTAGAAATCACCTATTCAGAAATCAATTTGCTTTGAAGTAGTTAGGACATTTTTCATAGGTTCCTAAGCAGCTGTGGTCCAGATAT
>NW_007259181.1:0-1946 GCF_000164805.1 Carlito syrichta | reverse complement strand
CACTGGGAGGTGGTGGGGAGGGAGGTTTATGCATGTTGTTTGTGGGCATGTGTGTTTGTGTCTGCAAGCAGTCCTGTGGGGTCTCATAGCATGTGTGTGCACACTGGTGTGTGTGTGCGTGTGCATGTCATAACACCCAAAGCATGCCACAAGCATGCATGTGAACTGCCGTGTTGATTTCGTACTGTCTTTCAGAATCAGTATAGGTGACCTCAGAGCAACAGCCATGGTAGGTACATGCCTCTCTGCCTGCTGCATGAACCCTGTGTCTGTCCTACTGCACCAGCTCCTCACATCAGTGGGGGTGGGTGCACACCTGGGATCTCAGAGCCAGGCTTCCACCTCTTCCTCCTGCAGTTCCAGATCTATTCTTTCCTTCTTTTGCCCTGTGCTGTCTGGCTCTCTTTTCCTCTTCCAATCAGCCTCGGGACTCGGTACCACTGTCCAAGGTCTCCATGATGAGCAGGGGTCTCTTGTGACAGGCTCCATGCTCATGTTGGCAGAAACTGGTACTCTCTGGAACTGTTGGAGAGGCCAGGAGGGGGTTGTGTGTGGAGCTAGACACTGAGATACCAGGGCCTTTGAACTTCATTCTGTGCATTCTGTATACATTGCCCAGTCTGAGCCAGGGTGCTGGGGCAGTGCAGTCAGCTACCAGCCTGGGCCCTCAGGGAGCTTAAGCCACTGCAGAGCAGGGGTGCCCATCAGGTTCTCGCCTCCTCCATCAGGCTGGCACCTGAGCCGTGATCTAGGGTGTAAGCCCCGTTTGAGGATTTCTGAACGTCTGGGAGCCCTGTACACACTGTGGCTAGGACACACCTCACAGGACAGGCATGGACACACATCTCCTTTCCCTACCTCCCTGGTGTCATTACACCTGCTAGTGTGCCAAGTCCTTGATCTCTGTTGAAGCATTGTAGCCAGCACATAGGTTCACACATCTTAACCAGTCGCTCCTAGGGGTCACCTCTGACTTAGTCAAGGGACAGCAGCATTTGCCACCACTCTTCTGCCACTCTCACTCTTCTGCTTTCCCAGCAGGAAGGGCCCAGTCTCACCTATGTGACCTGCAGTCCCCTGACCAGCTGAGGCTCCCCTCTTAGACTTATAAGCCTGTGGCCACTGGCATCCAGCTGCCTGCCCTCCCTGCCTCCCCAGGGTCCCTTCAGAGGGCTCCTGGGCTTCCTGACCACCCAGAGGAGCCTCCAGTGCTCCCTCAAGCCATCCTGTAGCTCCACTCTCCTGGTTCAAGCAGTGTTCTTTCTCCAGTAGACCTGGGGCTATCCTGTAGGGCTCTCCGAGGTGAGGGGTGATGGGCCAGCAGGTTGGAAGACAAGGTGACCAGAGAAGAGGGAAGCCCAAGGGGGCCAAACATGTGTCTGGAACTGCGTGGGTGCTGTGAGAGGCCCATGTGCGTGGCGGGGGTCGGACCACTGTAGCCTCCACCTGGGCTACCCATGACACCCTGGCACTGGCTCCTGCTCCTCCCTTTGTCTTCCTCCCCTTTCTCATCTGGCCCATCTTTTCCAGGAACCTTGCTGCACTCACACCTGCATCACCCCTCTCCTCCCCTGGGCCTGCCATGCTGGATGGTGGCTCCTGCCTTACCAGCTCTCTTCTTGTTTTTCTGTCTCCTGTTTTCTCTCTGCTTTATCTCCAACTGCCAGCCAATCGGGTCAGGCAAGTCCGTCCCGACTCTCTTTGACCTCTAACCAGATCCCTCCTCTTCCTCGGAGACCTCCTTTTCCAAGCCTGCCTGGATGGCTGTTCTGTGACTTGACAGTGACTCCCTTAGCCCCAAAGCCAACCCCTCCATCTGTGATTCAGTCCATCATAGTGGTGAGCTGACACAACCAGTTGTGATGTTGGTGAAAACTCGTGCCCTCCTGTGAAATTGCTCCTGCCCTGTTCTATAAATATCTATAAATACTCACACACACACACAC
>NW_007259180.1:2260-6163 GCF_000164805.1 Carlito syrichta | reverse complement strand
CTTAAATCATTAGCCAGCTGGTTAGGCAGCTGAATTAACTAGCTGGCATCACTAGATATTCAGGGGATTAGCCAGCCTAAATTAACTAGATAGCTAGCTACATATCATTGCTGGCTTGCCAGCTAACTTAACTAGCTGATGTAAAGAAGTAGCCAGCTGTCTAGCCAGCAGATTTATCTAGCTAGCTATCCTGCTGGGCAGCTGGCTGGCCAGCTGACTTAACTAACTGACTTAACTAGCTAGGCTGCTGACTTAACTAGCTGAGTTAACTAGGGAACTACCTACCAAGCAAGCTGACATAACTAGCTATTTAACTAACTAGCTACATAGCTAGCTATCATATAGCTAGGTTACTTAACTAGGTGACTTAACTAGCTACCTTGCTGACATATCTGGCTTACTTAACTAGATAGCTTCCTAGCTAGCCTGCTCACTTAAGTAGCTAAAAAATCCAGCTAACCAGATGGCTGCCCATCTGACTTAACAAGCTTTTTAACTAGTGAACCAGCTGGCTTGACAACTAACTTAACGTGCTGACTAACTACCCAGCTGGTTAGCCAGCTGAGTAAACTAGCTGACTTAAGTAGCTGGCCAGCTGTAGAGCCAGCTGATGTAATTGCCTAGCTACCTACCTAGCCAGCAGCCTAGCCAGCTGACTTAACTAGCTGACTCAATGAAGTAGTCAGCTGGCTAGCCATTAAACTTTACTAGTTATCTACCTAGCTAGACAGTAGGATAACCAGCTGAATTAACTAGCTGATATAGTTAGCCTAATGCCTAGCCAACTGACTTAACTACTTACCTACATAGTCCTCTGACTTGCCAGCTGACTTAAAAACATAACTACCTAGCTAACCAGGTGACCAGCGAGATGACTTAATTAGGTGACTTGACTAGCTTGCCAGCTGGCTAGTCAGTTAACTTAACTAGATAGCTACCCTCATAGCAGCTCAGTAACCAGCTGATTTAACTAACTCACTTAACCAGCTAGCCAACTGATTTAACTAGCTGACTTAACTAGCTAGCTACCTAGTTCTCCAGCTGAGTTAACTAACTGATTTAACTAGCTAGCAACCTAGCTAGTGAGTTGGTTGTTCAGCTGACTTAATTATCTGACTTTTTAGGTAGCCAGCTGGATGGCCAGCTGAATTAACTAGCAGACTTAACCAGCTAGCCATGTATCTAGCCAGCTGACTTAACTAGCTAGCTACCAGCGAACCAGCTGGGAAGCCAACTGGATTATCTAGGTGACTTAACTAGCTAGCCAGCTGCCTAGCCAGCTGACTTAACTCTTACTACCTAGCCGGCCAACTGGCTAGACATCTGACTTAACTAGTTCACTTAATCAGGTAGCCAGTTGTCTAGCAGTCTGACTTAATAACCTCACTACCTAGTCAGCTGGATAGCCAGCTGATTTAACTAGCTAGCTACCTACGTAACCTGCTGTCTTACCAGCTGTCTTAACTACCTAGCTACCTAGCTAACCAGCTTGCTAGTGAGCTGACTTAACAAGGTTACTTAAGGAGCTAGCTAACTGGCTAGCCAGATGACTTAATTAGCTAGCTACACAGCTAGACAGCTGTCTAACCAGCTGAGTTAAATCGCTGTCCTAACCAGCTAGGAAGCTGACTTAACTAGTTGAATTAACCAGCTAGCCACCTAGCTAGCCTGCTGTATTAACTAACTGGCTCAACTAGATAGCTACATAGCTAGATATCTAGCTAGCCAGCTGACTTACCTAGCTGACTTAACTATCTAGCTAGCTGATGTAGCTAGCTGACTTATATAGCTAGCGTCCTAGCTAGTCAGCTGATTTAACTAGCTGAAATAACTACCTAGCCAGATGAATAGCCATCTGACTTGACTAGCTTTTTAGCTAGCTAATCAGCTGAATACCCAACTGACTTAATGAGCTGTCTTAACTAGCTAGCCAACTGGTTGATAGCTGACTTAACTAGCTGGCTCCCTATTTAAACAGTTGACTAGCCAGCTGATTTATCTAGCTGACTTAAGCTAGAAAGCTGGGTAGCCAGCTCATTTAACTAACTAGCTACCTACTTAGTCAACAGGATAACCAGCTGCCTTAACTAGGTGACTTGAACTGATAGTCTGCTGGGTAGCAAGCTGACTTATCTAGCTAGCTACCCAACTAGCCAGCTGACTAGACAGCTGACTAAACTAACTGACTTAACCAGCTAGCGAGTTTGCTAGTCAAATGACTTAACTCACTGACATCCCTTGCTACCTAGGTAGCTATCTAGCTGACTTAACTAGCTAGCTACTTACCTTGTCAGTTGGCTTGCCAGTTCTTTTAGCTAGCTGAATTAACCAGCTAGCCAGCTGGTTAGCCAACTGATTTAACTAGATCACTTCCTAGCTAGCCACCTGGCTAGTAAGCTGACTTAACTAGCTGACTTAACTAGCTAGCTACCTAGCTAGCTAGCTGACTTAAATAGTTAGCAAACTAGCTAGCTACCTAGTTAGCCAGCTGACTTAAATAGTTAGCTACCTAGCTAGCCAGCTGGCTTAAATAGTTTGCTGCCTAGCTAGCTAGCTGACTTAAACAGCTAACTAAATAGTTAGTTTACTCATTATCTAACATGGTAGCTAGGTGACTAATATCGTACTTAACTCCTTTAGCTACTAGCTGACTCATCCAGCTGACTTAACTCATTATCTAACTAGCTAACTAGCCTACAAAACCAGCTGACTCAACCTGTTTCCTAACTTGCTAGCTAGCTGACTCAACCAGCTGACTTAATACGTTAGTTAACTAGCTAACTACCTGACTCAACCTGCTAATTTAACCCATAAGTTAATTAGCTAGCTAGCTGTCTTAATCAGCTGACTAAATTAGAAAACTAATTTAAATTGCTGACTTAACTGGCAGACTGAACTAGTTAGCTAGCAAACTTAACTACATGAATTAAATAGTTAGCTACTTATTTAACTAGTTGAATAGCTTGCTGACTTAATTAATTAGCTAACTAGTCAGGAAGCAGACTTAAGGAGCTGACTTAAATAGTTAGCTAACAAGTGAGCTAGCTGATATAGCTAGCTGAATAACTAGCTGACTGTTTAGCTAGGTGACTTAGCTAACTGACAGAACTAGTTGGCTAGCGAGATAGCTAGCTGACTTAAACAAGTTGGTTAACGAGTTAGCTGTTTTAACTAGTTGGCAAACGAGATAACTAGCTGTATTAACTAGGCAGTTCACGAGTTAACTAGGTGACTTACCTTGTTAGCTGACGAGTTGACTGACTATTTAGATGGTCTAATACGTTGACTCACTACTCAGCCGACATGTTTGCTGGCATAAAAAGTTGGCCAAATAGTCGGCCAACTATTTAGCTGGGTTAACTAGTTGACTGACAAGTTGGCCCACTAGTTGGTGTGGTTAACGAGTTGGCTGACTAATTTGCTGACCTAACTAGTCATCCGATTAGTTGGCTGATTAGTTAGCTAACATAGCTCGTTGACTGACTAGTTAACTGACATAAATTGTAGACTGATATTTGGCCCACTACTCTGCCTATTGGTTAGCTAACCTAACTTATTGCACGGCTAGTTGGCTGACAGGTTTGCTGACCTAACTAGTCAGCCAGCAAGTGAGCCGAGAGGTTAGCTGGCTTAACTAGTCAACCCGCGAATGACCAAACTGGTCAGCTGAATTAACTACTTCAAAGGTGAGTGAGCTGATTGGTCAACTGACTTAACTAGTCGGCCGGTAGGTGAGTTGAATGATCAGCCGACTTAACTAGTCGGCTGGCGTGTGAGATGACTGGTCAGCTGAATTTAGTCGACTGGCAAATGAGCCAATTGGTCAGACTTAACTAGTCGGCTTGTGAGTGAGCTGACCAGCGAGCCGACTTAAATAGTAGGCTGACGAGTGACCCGACAAGG
>NW_007259180.1:0-790 GCF_000164805.1 Carlito syrichta | reverse complement strand
TATACCGCTGGCTTACCTGCTGAACTAACTACCTAGCTGCCTAGCTAACCAGCTGTCTAGTGAGCTGACTTAAGTAGGTGAGTTAACTAGCTAGCCAGCTGGCTAGTCAGCTGACTTAAGTAGTTAGGTACCCAGATAAACCGCTGGCTAGCCAGCTGACTTAATGAACTGACTCAACTAGCTATCCAGCTGACTTACATATCTGATTTAACTAGTCAGCTGGCTGGCCAGCTGAATTAACTAGCTGACTTAACCAGCTAGCCAGCTTGCTATCCAGCTGACTTAACTAGCTAACTACATATCTAGCCAGCTGGGAAGCCAGGTGAATTAAATAACTGACTTAACTAGCTAGCCATCTGACTAGCCAGCTGACTTAACAAGCTTGGTATCTAGCTATCCAGCTGGCTGGCCAACTGATTTAACTAGTTGACTTAACCAGTTAGCAAGCTGGCACAACTAGCTGACTTTACTAGTTTTCCAGCTGGCTACCCAGCTGACTTAACTAGCTCTCTACCTAGCTAGCTAGCTGGCTAGTCAGCAGACTTATCTAGGTGACTTAATTAGCTATCCAGCTGCCTAGCAAACTGACTTAGCAAGCTCGCTACTTAGCTAGCCTGCTAGCTAGCCACCTGAATTAACTAGCTACTTAAATAGCTGGCCTGCTTGCTAGACAGCTGAATTAACTAGCTTGCTGTATACCTAGCCAGCAGACTAGCTAGCTGACTTTAGTAGGTTACTTAACTAGCTAGTCAGCTGACTAGACAGCTGACTTAAGTAGCAAGCTACCTTG
>NW_007259179.1:0-5132 GCF_000164805.1 Carlito syrichta | reverse complement strand
ATGACTAATAGATTTAGACAATAAAAATGAAACTATGGTATAAAGAAAGAGTTGAAATGAAACAATGTGATGTTGCATATGGACATCTATATTTTTTACAACATTTTTATTATTTCTTTTTTTAATTTAAAAAATTTTTATTTTAAAATTGTTGAGTACAATTTAGGGTGGGGTACACAAATATCGCGCAGGTACCCTTGTTGATAAGGTGTGCCCTCCCTCAGGCAGATTTCAACTACTGCAACTCCCACCTCCCCACCCCTCCTCCCCCATCAGCTTCCCACTACTGTGAATCCTTTCATTATAGTATTATGGTAGTTATTCATGGTTCACTTATAATTGAGAACATGTGATACTCAATCACAATATTCTTTTTTTTTTTTTGAGTTGGAGTCTCACTCTGTCGCCTAGACTGGAGTGCAGTGGCTGCCCTGGCCACCGCAGCCTCGACCTGCCGGGCTCCGGAGATCCTTCCACCTCAGCTTTCCAAGTAGCCGGAATTACAGGCATGCGCTACCATGCCCGGCTGATTTTTTGATTAATTGTAGAGATGAGGTCTCGCTGCCCAGGTGGGTCTCGAACCCGCGGGCTCAGGCAATCCACTCACCTCAGCCTCCCAAAGGCGCGGGATTACAGGCTGAGCCACCGAGCCCAGCTCAATCGCAATATTCTTTACTGTTGTTATCTCAGTTATCAACTCCTTCCTATTTTACTCTCGTCTCTCCCCATTTCATTTTATTCTCTCTATAATTGTCTTCATGTCTGGGTTTGTAGTATGTGACCAGCCATTCTGGGGGTTCTTCATTGTTTGCACCCCGAAGTCTGTTTTCTCAGTGACTGCCCAGCGGTCTGTGTGAGACCTATATTCTTCTTTTGGTTTTTCTTCATTTGTGTAGATTTTCCTCCTCACTTCTTCCTTTTTTCCCCCTTCTTTTTAATTCTGTTGTTCAGGGATGGTGGGGTTATTTTTACTTCTGTTTGCTCAGTCTCCTATTCTTCCTTATGTGACTCCTCTAGTTTTGTTCAACTTTGAAGCTGGACTGTGGGTTGGGGGCTGTACTTTTTTTTGCAGTTTTGAGATTTAATTGAGGGGGAAGCTGTGATTCAAAATCTATCTGCAGATCCCAGTACCCTCCAACTGTTGTATGGGGTATCCTGGAACCCACTTCCCACTGTCTTTCAATCTGTCCATGCAGTGGGGATATATGTTTGTTCCCTGAAAGAAAAATGAAGCAAAAGAAAGCAAAAGAATGGAACAGGGAAGAGGGAAGAGGAAGGTGGAGAGAGAAAAGGGTAAGAGTGAAAACAGACAAATGTACTAACAAATGAAAAGAGACAAAAGACAGAAAAGAGTAAAAAAAATACGAAAACATACAGACAATCTTACAAACACACAACCCAACCAATCTCTCTATTGATATATTATTACCCTGCAAAAACAGGGAGTTAAAGAAATAAGTAAAATAAAAATCAGTAAAATAACAGAAACTGCAAGTATTAAATGTTATCAATAACAGTAAGAAGAGAGAGAAAAGAGGGGGAAAATGAGTAAGAAAAAAAAAAGACCATGAATAAAAAAATAATGAAAACAAGGAACCAGGCTTGTTCTGAAATCCTTCCTGTAAGTCCAACGTCCTTTCAGCTCTCATCTCTAGTTCTCATTGCAGGCTGGTAGGGTTGTTCACAGCTAGGGCCAGATGCCTCAGGCCTGCTGTGGAAGAAGGGTGGATCAGATTTAGACTCAGTTGCCTTGATGCCTGTCAAGTCTGCCTCTCAGATCTGACCTGTCAGTGTCTGATCTAGTGTGGGGGAGGGGCTTCTGTCTCTCTCAGTTTGATGCAACTACCTTAGGTCCCAAGTTTGAGGCTGGATGGAGTTAGGCAGGGCAGCACAGGTCTCTGCCTGGTCTCAGGACAAGAGCTGATCTCTGGTCCCACTACAGGCTCGAGGCTGAGCCAGGGGAAGCAGTATACAAGATCGCCGGAGAGCATGGTGTGGGGCATCTCATGGTGGGTTGGGGTGGTGCAGACTGCGAGGGAGCCTAGAGCTAAATGGGGCCTGAGACCAGGGTCCCCCAAGTGGGTCTTGGAACCAAGGGCCTCCAACCCTCGGACTGGTGCAGCTGATGGGGAAAAGCAAGAATCTTTATGGGCACTCACTTTGGTGGAGATTCTTACAGTCCTACTTGTCCCATCACCATTTTGCTGGAAGATCACATCCATTTTTATTATTTCAAAGTATTTTAAGTCTACAGAAGAAATCTGAGATTTTTTAAAACTTAAGAATAACGTCAAATATTTTAAAATTCTTGTCACATAGACATCAGAGAAATGTAAATCAAAACCACATTGAGATACCACTTAACTATGAATGGCCATCATTAATAAAACAAACAACAACAGATGCTGGCAAGGATGTGGAGAAAAGGGAATGCTTCTACACTGCTGGTGGGAATGCAAACTAGTGCAACTTCCTTAGAAGATGTGTGGCAATTTCGGGAAGAACTAGAAATTGACCTTCCATATAACCCTGCAATTCCCCTATTGGGAATATACCTGGAGGAACTCATATCATTCTGCAAAAAAGATACTTGCACACATATTTGTCAGACAAATGTACTAACAAAAGACCTAAACGTAAAACCCCAAGCATTCATGAGATATCTTCACACACATAATGAATTTTACTCTTTTATTGCCCATGTATTTTTTTTTTGGAGTTGGAGTCTCACTCTGTCACCCAGACTGGAGTGCAATGGCCGCTCCCAGCCACCGCAGCCTCGACCTGCTGGGCTCCGGTGATCCTTCCACCTCAGCCTTCCAAGTAGCCGGAATTACAGGCATGCGCTACCACGCCCGGCTGATTTTTTGATTTATTGTAGAGATGAGGTCTCGCTGCCCAGGTCCCGTGGGCTCAGGCAATTCACTCACCTCATCCTCCCAAAGGCGTGGGATTACAGGCTGAGCCACCGAGCCCGGCTGCCCATGTATTTTAAGATATCTTTTTTCTTTTTTTAATTATAAAGATGTGGGGTACAATTCAGGATCAGATATACAAATGTTGAATTATGCAGGTACCCTTGTTGATGAGGTATGCCTCTCCCTTGCCTAGCATTTTCTCTCAACTGTCAATCCCATCCCTCTTCCCTGACAGTATCCTACTACTTCCAATCCCTTTCTGAAAGTATCATAATTGTTCAAGGTGCACTTATGAGTGAGAACATATGGTACTCTGTTCTTGGTTTCTGTGATATATCACTGAGTATGATCGACTCTAAATCCATCCAAGTTGCTGTGAAGTCCTTATGCTTGTCCTTCTTTATGGATGCATAATATTCCATTGTGTATATATACCACATATTTTTATCCAGTTCAGCTCCAAGGGGCAGTATGGCTGGTTCCATTATTTTGCTATTGTGAATAGAGCTGCCACAAATATATATGCAAGTATCTTTTTTGTAGAATGATTTGAGTTCCTCCAGGTATATTCCCAATAGGGGAATTGCAGGGTTATATGGAAGGTCAATTTCTAGTTCTTCCAGAAATCGCCACACATTTTCCAAAAAGGTTGCACTAGTTTGCATTTCCACCAGCAGCGTAGAAGCATTCCTTTTTCTCTGTATCCTCACCAGCATGTTGTTGCTTGTTCTATTAATAATGGTCATTTGTAGTTAGGTGGTATCTCAATGTGGTTTTCATTTACATTTATCTGATGATGAGTGAGACTGAGCACTTTTTCATGTGTCTGTTGGCTGCCCACATATCTTCTTTTTAAAAGTGTATATTCATGTATTTTGCCCACTTTATAATGAGGCTGTTTGTTTTTTTCCTTTCAGCACATTTGTGTTCTTTGTAGATCCTAGACATTAGGCCTTTGTCAGATATACAGTTGGCAAATATTTTTTCCCATTCTGAGCTGTCTCCTTGCGCTCTTGATGACTTTTGCTTTGCAGAAGCTCAGTAGTTTGATAAGGTCCCACTTGTCTATCTTATTTCTTAAGGTACGGGCATTTAGGATTCTGAATAGGAATTAGTTGCCAGTTCCAATTTCCATAAGGGTGTCTTCTGCATTTTCTAAGATTCTTATAGTTTGAGGTTTTATGTTTAGATCTTTGATTCATTTAGAGTTAATTTTTGTGTATGGTGATGGGTAGGGGTCCTGTTACAATCTTCTGCATGTGGTCAGTCAGTTTCCCCAGCATCATTTACTGAATAGGTTCTCTTCTCTCCAGTGGTGGTTGTTGGAGGCTTTGTCAATGATAGGTTGGGTGAGAAATTGAAACTTTGATTTGAGAATCTCTATCCTGTTCCATTGGTCTATATATCTGTCCTTGTACTAATACGAGTCTGTCTTGATTACTATAGCCTTACAGTAAAGTTTGAAATCTGGAAGTGTGATATCGTCTGCTTGTTTCTTTTGCTAAGGATTGTTTTGGCTACTCGTGGTTATTTAAGTTTCCATATGAATTTCTGTATTTTCATTTCCAGGTCTGAGAAGAATGATGTTGATAACTAAATGGGTATTGCATTGAATCTATAGATTACCTTTGGTAGGATGAACATTTTAACAATGTTGATTCTTCCTATCCATGAGCATGGAATATTTTTCCATTTGTTTGTGTCTCCTGAGATTTCATTGGGCAGTGTGTTGTAATTCTCTTTCTAAAATTCTTTCACTTCTCTGGTTAGGAAGATGCTGAGGTATTTCATTTTTTGTGTGGCTATTGTGAATGGGATTGTATTTTAATATGGGTCTGTGCCTGCTTGTTGTTGGTGTATAGGAATGCAACTGTCTTTTGAACATTTATTTTGTACCCTGAGATTTTGTCAAAGTATTTTATCATTGCAAGCAAGTTTTTGACAGGTTCTCTTTAATTTTCAAGATATAGGATCATATCATCAGCAAAGAGGAATAATGTGACTTCCGCTTTTCCTATTTGGATATCCCTGATTTCCTTCTCTTGTTTAATTGCCTGAGCTAGGATTTCCAACACAATATTGAACAAGAAGGGTGAGAGTGGGCAGCCTTGTCTTGTTCCTGGTTTCAGGGGAAATGTTTCCCGTTTCTGTTAGCTGTAGGTTTATCATAGATGACACTTACTATTTTGAGGTATGTTCCTTCCATACCTAGGG
>NW_007259178.1:314494-341198 GCF_000164805.1 Carlito syrichta | reverse complement strand
AACTTCCAAGGAGTCACGAGGAGAGGGAGGAGCAATCAGAAAGTGGCAATAGGATGGCACTCGATCACTCAGTTTCAAGCCACCACTGAGGGAATCACGGGGGATCTAGTGTCCTCAGGAGACAGTCATGGGTCAGAGAAGGGATAGGCACAACAACAACCAGAGAAGAGTGTTTGATAATCACAGAGTGAAATTCCCAGAAAGAAATGGTTTTTGGAGAGGGAAGAAGGATTACACAGAGCAGTTTAGGGATGAGACTGGATGATGTGTGGTGATCAGAAAGGCATGGCCAGCTTCTATGTCTAACTGTAACTCATTCATTTCAAAGACTCATACTTTGTGGCATGTTCAGTTTGAGGTGATATAACAATTCACATTGTGATTTGCCAACAGAAATGCCAGCTGATGCCAGAGAGGATCATTCATGTCTTCAGAAAGTCCCAAACATACCCGGGTCTTCCCGAAGCCCAACTGCTGTCCTCCCCAAGTCTTCGGCTTCCTTTGAACAAGCATCTTCAGGAGGCCAACTTCCCTTTGATCACTATGCCACCGACAGTGATGAGCATCTTGAAGTCTTACTAAATTCCCAGAGCCCTTTAGGAAAGGTGAGTGATGTCGCCCTTCTCAAAATTGGGAGTGAGGAGCCTCAGTTCGATGGGATGATGGATGGATTCTCTGGGAAGGCTGCAGAAGACCTTTTCAATGCACACGAGATCTTGCCAGGTCCCCTCTCCCCGATGCAGACACAGTTTTCACCTTCTTCTGTGGACAGCAGTGGGCTGCAGCTAAGCTTCACTGAATCTCCTTGGGAAACCATGGAGTGGCTGGACCTGACTCCACCAAGTTCCACGCCAGGATTTAGCTCCCTTGCCACCAGTGGCCCCAGCATCTTTAACATCGATTTCCTAGATGTCACTGATCTCAATTTGAATTCTTCCATGGACCTCCACTTGCAGCAGTGGTAGAATGCCTGATGCAACAGTGCTAAGGAAAACCAATAGGAATTCCATGGGGGAAAGTACACAACCATACATATTTCTTCTATCCAAAAAAATGAAGAAGAAGAAGAAGAAGGGAATTTTTAAAAAGCAGTGGAGACTTCTGTGACAATCAACAAATAGGAGTCATTTAAAAATATACATAATGTGCTATTTACCAGCATTCAGTAACTGTTATGATTTCAACAATGTACTCAAAAATGTGCTTTCTCAGATTAAGGATGCCAAAAAAAATTTTTCACTGCCTTTTGAAATACCAGTTATTTTTTTCTAGCCCATAATTTTTCTCAGGCATTGTTGAGACATAAGTTCACACTGTAAGCCTTTCTCATGAATTCACTAGACATATTGTGGAAAGAAAATGTAAAATCTTTTGGGAGTACAGGGAAGCCAGCCCCTCAAAGGTTATGGAAGAGATATGGTGGTGGAGGCTGTTGCTTGTATCTCCATGAACTGCCTTTCAAAAGAGAAGCCAGACCCAGCTTCGGCTAAGGAGTTATAGAGACAGAATAGTGGAACTGAACTAATCCATTCCCAGGGAAGCAAAATCAACTTGATGTCCCTCCACCACAAAACTGTCCCACTGGAGTGGTTCTGAACCTGTACTTAGGACTCTGCGGTCACTGATAAATAAACTGCATTGAGTCCAGAGAACTCCATCCAGATTTTTTTTCTTTTTTAACCGGTGGCCCAATCATTCCCACCATCTCTGTGCTGAAAAGTGTGTGTCATAGGTGAGAACCCCAAAGAAAGCAAACCTCCTGCCCCTGAAAGAGAGCCCTCAGGTTCTCCAACAGAGCTTCCTTTAGTTCCAGGGACTAAAGATGACCACAGACAGTTAGAAATATATATCCAGGCACAGGAAGCCATATCAGGGATCATTCAGACAGGACTAGAGAACAATATCACTTCACATACTCTGGGAATAAATGTCATGAGTTACCAGAACGGGACTACTATGGAGGTTCAACTTTATTTTTATTTTCTTATGATCAGTTTCTCTTTCTCTCAAGCTACATTTCTTTCTGGATACCAAGGCTTTCTTGCTTCTCTTTTGACAATCTTTCTTTTTCTGCCCCAACATTGGGAGGGAAGGCCTTTTCAGTTCCACAGGCTTCAAAATCTCTTAAGAAAGCCATTTTTTAAAAGGTTAACAATCCAGGACCTTCTGGAGAACTCATTCTCCATGTGCAGTTTGCTGCAAAAGGAAGTCACAAGAATTTCCTTAGGAAGAAACTGGGGACTTGGTCCATCAGTCACAAAGGTCATTCTTTTCTCATTTGATTTACAAGCAATCATTGGTTTGTGTTGCTCTGGGGAAATTGGAAATCATTACTTTGTAAAGAAAAATATGAATGACGTTTACGGGAGAGAAAGTATTTCAGGTCTGGGTTTTTTAAAGAAAACACAATTGCACATTGAAAATGATGGAAGGAAAAAAAGACAATAGTCTAATGTGCGTTCCTCATTACCTCTCGTGCTTTGGTTGGGAGTTGGAAAATACTCAAATTGCAGGACAGTCTCTGTAAGGCTCACTGTGGTCCCAATTCACCATTTTATAGTGTTGCATGCTGTAGAAAGGAGCTACTGCTGTTGTTTTGTGTTTTTTATTTAAATCACTAAGGCACTGTTTTCTTCTTTTGTTAAAAAAAAAAAAGAGTTGTTCACTGTGCACTTATAGAGAAAATAATCAAAAGTGTTGAGATTTTAGAAGTTCTCTTTTTGATAAACCAAAGATTTAGAAGTCATTCCAGTGTTAACTTGTAAACAAATGTGTTAACACAGAGCGTTTTTGGTGACTGCTACTCTGAAAGCTGCCAGATCTCATTCTGCAGGTGGGGAGGGGAATATACACACAAACTCACATGTGTATAGAGATACATATATGTACATATATTATGGGTACACGTGTGGGCGTGTATCTTGAAAAGCAGTGTTACAGAGTTCTGTTCCAAAAGCCTTTAACCCTTAATCTGCTGTGAATGATACCTGCCTTTCTCACTACGAGGTCCTGATTAATCAACCAGACTACACGTTGCCTCTCTGAGTATGACTAATGGCTCCAACCCGATGACTCACAGCCACTTGCTTACCATGAACAAGCTCATCTTGGCAATGAATATGGATGTGAAAAGACAGACCGGCTTCACCATTAGTAGCTGGAAATGGTAACAGAGGCTCTTGTAGAGGAGCATAAAAGGAACATGAAAATCGTTTTACATTCCTTGATCTGCATTGTGTTTTAAAAGATCCACATGGTAATTTTTTTTTTTTGCTTTCATGTCAGTCATCGGAACCAAGAATCTAGAGGGGAAAAATTACCAATCTTTTCTTTGAAGATGAAGCAATGGGGAAGAAAATCTTATTAACACATTCCACACATTTGTTCATTCCTTAGATGTTGATATTTCATTTGGGTCTTGATGGAACTTGCTGGTTAATAGACTTTTCAGGTGTCACATTTTGCTATTTGTATGTCAGTTTTCTCCCCCTTCTTTCCTTTGGAAAACAAACTTACACAGGGCCCCTACTCTGAGACCATGGTCTGAGTGTTAATTACTTTTTTTTCTTTGGGTACTTCTATCTGAGAAACTAGACGTTGTTAGGAGCCCTCTGTACTTCGCCAGGTCACACCTTTGTGTTGGGATCTTTTATGATATTATTCAGGACTGAGTTACATGCTTCACACTAGACAAAAGATAAAATGGTTCCTATCTGCAACTGCAAATCAAGAAAGTTAAAAAGCAGATCCCTGGATCACTGGTCTCAACCTCCTCCTACAGTCTCCACAAACTATATTTACCCTATCTCTTTATAGCCTCGATGTGAGACTGGGGGAGAAAACTGGAGATAATCGGGAGAAAATGGATGAAGTTTGCTGCTCCCAGTGGATAAAATAATCCATGTGAATCCACCTGTCTCCTATTGGGGATTTTTATTTTAAATTTTTTTTAACACTGAGTTGTGTACTTTTGTGGTAACAAATCAGATTGACTAAAAGATGTACAAAGACTTATGAAGATGGACTCATTCCAGTTTCTTAATGCTCTTAGAGTCTGAAGATGACCATATGTAGTTTTTTTTTAAGACCCCTGGAACACCTATGGTGGTGCAGACTTGCAGATATTTGCAGCCATTCCTAATGCTGCTGCAGTCTGGTAGATTTAAACCTATCTGAGAGAGTCAGAAAATTTATTCGTGCAAACATTTTCAGTAAGTCAGTGCTCATTGGTAGTGACCCTGCTTCTACAAATGTTCTTGAGACAACACACATTCTAGTATAAGGATGTTTGGGGGGGGGGGAGAGAGAGAGAGAGAGAGAGTGAGAGAGAGAGAGAGAGAGAGAGAGAGAGAGGAAAGGAGGGAGGAAGGGAAAGAAGGAATGAGGGAAAATGGAAAGAAATGAAGGAAGACAGGGAAGGAGGAAAGAAGAGAAGAAAGGAGGAAAGAAAAAAGGGCTCAACATCCTGATTTATGAACCTTTCAGTTCAGCTAAGATGTCACATTTTGAAAAGCAAATCACAAACATTTAAAGGAGAAGTCATTCTTAGCAATACATCAGTAAATGAGGAAACCAAGACAGCCTCCACCTAAATAGTGAAGAGTCTATTAACTGTCAGCTTTTTGCCATTTAAAAACACTTATTTCCAATCTGGAAAAAAAAAAAAAAGATCAAAAAAACCCTAACCCAAGTATTTGAGACAATACTTTTCAAATATTATTTATTTTAAATTCAATCAGCTCTTCTAGAAACAGATTCTGGTCTGGCTGAAAATTCCCACATCAAATTCACTCATCCAGCAGATAATTACCCAATGCCTACCAAGGGCAAAGCACACAAATCTTCAGATATCCAATATTGAGTTGATTCAGCCCAAAATGTTCAGATATTGAATGACTGGGGAGTTGTAGTTCTTACAAGCAAGAACACTGAGAATCTTCCAGTTCTCAATCTAGAAATATTTTAGCTATAATAACAAGCATTTTGTTTTTGCTTTTTTCCAGAAAGGAGTGGAGGTAGAGAGCCCATTTTAGCTAAAAGCTATCTCCCACACCAAAATTCTTATGACTTTCTCTATGGACAAATGGCAGTAGTCTATCACTTGGAGATCTTTTAATACCTCCCACCATTTAAAACATATGTGATAGTTTGAAAATATGCTTTGATTGCCAGATACAGAAATCTCTTGAAAATAAGGGAAGGGATGAGGAAACTTTTTTTTTTTTTGTCCTACCACTATCCTCAATTACCATGCAACCTCTCTAGACAAAAGGGACACTTACTGGGGGGGCAGGAAGGGTAGTGGTAAGGGTGTGTCCATGGTGAGCCTTCAACCCTTAAGAACAAATCTTCTAAGAACATGAAGGCAATTTAGCTTCCCCCTTTAAACTTGGGCTGCCTTCCTCACAGCAGTAAGCAATTGTGGGCTTATGGGGTATGAGAAAACTTGAAGTGAAAAGAGTCTGGGGTTTTGGTTTTTCCATAAATCCAGTATAAACCAGTAGAGTGGTCCAGGTGCTGATGATATTTAAGACACATAGATGTCTTAGAAGATGATATTGATAGACACACAAAGTCCAGGTTCTGGAACAAGATGGTCTTGTAGACCGAGAGCTGGTCAGTCATGTTAAGGAACTGGATTTGACTCTAGAAACCATGTTTTTAGAGAAACTCTGATTAGGCTGTGACTATCCATGGAAAGATTATTTCAAGGCAGGAAGGGATCTGAGAAGAATTTCTTTACAGTTTACCAGAGAACTTCTAACAGGACTCATTGGACCCAATAGCATGTAAGTTCCCTTCTGATTCTGGGATTCAGCGGTTTTCTCTATGGATTAAGACAAACAAACCCCTGAAGGTGCTTATTTTAAACATCTGTTCTCATCATGAACGCTGGTAACATGTGTCTCCTAGAAGTGGTTTAACAGCTCCTGGGTGTTTATGGAACAAGGGAGGTTAATGAAGGGGCTATTCAAGCTATTTTAATGCTTTCCAAAGGAAGGGAACCCACACTGCTCCCCAGAGTTCCTTTCCAATGGCCCTGCCGCGAGGACAAAGGGCAATATATTGCTGGGTGCTTAAAATTCTCCCTCAGTGAAGCATAAGGAAGCACTTTGAAAAGAACAAAAGGGCAAGCATGCATTCTCTGTAGGATCCTGTGGAGTGATGTTTTCATGTTGGTCTCCTTTGCTTAACTCTGCATAATCAGAAGTGTGGGTTACTGGGAAGAGACAAGAAGCAGTGGCTAAAATACCAAAGCTGGCATGTGTTCTTTAAGAAAAAAATGCATATATTTTTAAATAAAATGTTTATTTTAAAAAGAAATGTAAATCTTTTTTTTTCCCCCTTGGCTGTCTGATGTACCCAGTCCCTGGACTCTGTGTTATTTATATGTGTTATTTCCTTTTATTCTCCCAAGGGCCCCATGAAGTGTTATCACTATTATCCCATTTTGGCAAATAAAGAAAGTCAGGCTCAGAGAGGCTAAGGAAATTGCCTAAGGTTACACAGCTTTAAAAATGACAGAATCAAGTCAGACCGTGTGTGATTTGTCGACCTCTAAAGTCCCACATCCTAAGCACTACACATACTGACTGCACTTCTACTCACTACAGGTCATATTGATAAAATGAGAACGTTTGCAAAACAGATTCTCAAATGACATATGGGGGGAGGAGCAAAAACCAGAACTTATTTATCAAAAAAAGGTGTATTTATTCTTACATGTTTAAACTTCAACCACCTTCAAAGTACTCTCTGATGCAATACACTTATAGAGATGCTTTTTCCACTGCTGAAAACAGTTTTTGATCTTGTCAATTTTGTTGTTTTTGTTGTTTTTTAGTGCTTCTGTTGTTTTTTATTTCACCTCTTCCACATTGGCAAAATATTTATTTTCTTTTTGAAGACTTTTTTCATCAAGGGAAGAAAAAAAAGTCACTCAGGGCAAGATCCAGTGAATAGAGAGGATGGGACACAGGGGTCAGGCTGTTGTTGGTCAAAAACTGCTGAACACTCAGTGTGGTGTGGGCAGGTGTATTGTCATGGCAAAAGAACCAGTCGCCTGTTTACCATAACTCAGGATGTTTCTTATGCCAATCGTGATGCAACCTTCTCAAAATATCCAGATAAAAACTTCTGTTGACTGTTTGATCCAGAGGAACAAATTTCTAGTATACTACAAGAGAACCACCCTTCAAAAGCAAATTGCAGGTTTTGGGGGGGGTCTTCCCTCATATATGCCCATTAAAATACACACACACACACACACACACACACACACACACACACACCCCTTAGCCAAGACAATGATTTAATTAGTTTAGCAACCGATTAAACTGAATAATAATACAGAATAAATTGGGCATCAAGATGGTCTTAAGATATGTATAAACTCCCTAAGTCAGACCTAATTTTTATCTGCTTTTCTCTACTAAATGTATTCATGACTATCATTATCTCATTGATGAATGTATAAACCACATGGAGGAACTATGATACCATGAAAAGAGGCCTGGAATAGGTGGGTATCTTAAGTACTGGTTTAGCTAAGAACTGATCTTTCTCCATACCACAGTTCTGCATCCCCCTGCCTTACTTTCAAGTGAGTCATCCCCATATAGAGGCAACAAGGTCATGGGTTACCAATAGCCCCACATATAGCAATTCCAGCAACAAGAGAGTTTTTCATTCCTAGGAGTCTAGCAGCAATCTTGCAGCTGACTTGGTGGCCAAGAGGAGGAGGTACAGATTCATTCGCAGAGCCTGGACTCCTGGTTTAACTCTGAGCTAAGGAGTGGAATCATCTGAATCTCAAGGACTGACTGAGAAGGTAAAGTTCTCTAAGGGAAAGCTGGTACTATTACCAAAAGGAGAGGTGAATGCTGAAAATTCAGAAATAGTAGATTTTGTTAACATAATCTCTGTTTTTAAGAAGTTTGCCATCTAGTGTGCAGACAAACAAGAAAAAAGGAAATGACAAATAGTCTGAAAAGTACATGCTATGTGCTATGAGAAGGGTATTTAATATAGCCTTGGGTGTGGAAGCAGGGGGACGATGGTCAGGAAGAACTCTCCAGAGAAGATCACTAAGCCAAGATATTCATGACATAAGAATTAAGCAGGCAGATAGCTAAGGACAAAAGCTTTTGAGGTCAAGGAAATAGTCTGAAGAATAAAGAGAATTTACTATGTTCAGTGAATGTAAGAAGCTCGGGATAGTTAGAAAGTAGAGTGAAAGGGAATGGGTGTTAAGGATAGAAAGGTAGGAAGGGAAAGAAAAAGTTGGGAGCTATGCTAGTATACTAGGGCTGTCATAAGAAAGCACCATAAACCAGGTGGCTTAAGAAACAAAAATGTATTGCCTTACGGTTCAGGAGACTGGAAATTTGGAATCAAAGTGTTGGCAGGGTTGGTTCCTTCTTAGGTCTGTGAGGGAAAGAGCTTCTCCAGGCCTCTCTCCTTAGCTTGCAGATGGCCATCTTCATGTCCACATGGCATTTTTCTCTTTATCTTTGCATAATCTTCCCTCTGTATGTATCTGTTTCTGTATCCAAATTTCCCGTTTTTATAAAGATACCTGTTGTCTTGGATTAGGACCCATCCTAATGGCCTCATTTACCCATTTAACCTGATTGCTTCTCTAAAGATCCTATCTTCAAGTAAGGTCACATTCTTAGGTGCTGAGGATTAGAATTCATACTTCAACATGTGAATTTTGAAGGAACACAATTCATACTTCAACATATAAATTTTGAGGGAACACAATTCAACCTATAATAGGAGGCAAGCTGGGCCCAGATTATGAAGGACCTCATAAGACAAATTGAAGAGTGTAGACTTATCTTTAAAACAGTGAGGTATCACTGAAGCTTTTTAAGAAGAAAGTGCTGTAATAGTCATCACATTGTAGAAAGAAGACTCCAACTATGGAGTCAAGGGGAAAAAAGGGTAGCCCAGTACATTTTTGTGAATATATTTTGTGAATATATTTGAAAAATCACTGGTATTCTCCTTATTCTACAGACACGAGAACTTAAAGGGAAATTGTGAGTAACCCAGCTTATTGGATTTAGGACATGAAGAATGATGGAGTGTGGGAGGGCAAGAGTGAATGAACCTGTACTTTGGCCACTAAGAGCCTGTAGCAAATCCAGCCAAGGGGCAGATGGTGGCCTCTACTAAGCAAGTGGTGGTAGAACTGGGGAGATTAAGATAAGTTTGGAATATGTTAAGAGAATGGAAAATATGGGATTTGATCATTGGATATGGATGGTAAAGAATAGAGAAGTTCAGATTTGGGAAAGGGAGAGCTGGATGTTGGGTGTTAGCTCCATTCACAGAGGTATAAGACCCAGGTGAAAAGAGTTACTTGACAGGAAAAGCAGTGAATTTGGAGTGTCTAGTGTCTATGGGACACTCAAAAGTCTTCAATAGGAAATGCTGGAGCTCAGAGTGCCTTTGTATAGAGATATAGATATGGAAGTCATCAGCATACAGATGTTAACTGAGATCATGGGAAGAGCTATGACCTATACAATGTGTGGAGTAAGAAGAAAAGAGGATCCTGAGGAACGCCAACATTTGAGATACTGGCAAAAGAGAATGAGAAGGTGTATTTAGAAAGCCAGGAGAGGATAGTATTCCCATCACTAAGGCCAGAGAAAACTTCCAGAAAGAGGAGGTCTTTAATACTATCTATTGCTTCTGTTCCACTAAGACAAAGACTGAAAGCGTTCATTTGATTTAATAATAAGAACATTTTTTGTAGCCAAGAAAAGAGCAATTTGGGTACAGTAGTAGAGCCAGGTGGGTGTAGACTGAGGAATTAAAAGAAGGTCAGGAATAGGAAAAAGTGAAGCTAGGCATTTCTGCCAAGAAGCATGGCAATGTGGGAGGAAGACACACAGGTCATAACAGAGAACTGAACATTCAAAGGATTGATTTTCAAGAGGAGAGAAATATAAGCTGATTTAAAAGCTAATGAGAATTAGACAGTATCAAAGAGAGAGAAAGGGGCAGAGAATGAGACCAAGGTTGGTTTGCCTTGGGAAGAAAAGAACTATTTGTTGTGGCAGAAGAGAGAGAGAAAGGTGGGTGGAGATGCCAGCCTATGTACAGATTGTTCAGGTGGTAAGAAGACACCAAGGAAATGCTCAGATGGTGACTTCTACTTTATACTTGAAACAAGATGGAGAGATGATGCTCATCTATGGAGGCAGAAGAGGCATGAGGTAGAAAGTTTAACAAAAATGGAGAACGTCTGAATTAGAGCTATGGAGAATGGGAGAGAGAACTGATTAAGAAACATAGAAGGGTGCCTTAGGAAAGTTGCAGAATTTGGCTGGAAATCATGTCCTCTACACAGTGGTGGGACTTTCCTTTAAACAACATCAACAGCCTGGCAGTGGACTTGCCGAACCATGTTTGAGAAGCTGCAGGAATGGGAATCAAAGCAAGAAAATAGAACTGGGTAACTCAGGATTAAACAGGAAGTAAAATGGAGAACTATGGAATATACACTGTATTATTCTAGAAGTAAAGATGGAAGTCAGAAAGTAGTAGAAACTAGAAGTGGACCAAGTATTGATGCAATACCACTAATGAAATTATATTACCATCATCGTGATAATAATGTAAATGCGTATCCATGCTTATAGTTTAGTGAAGATGAATAATGGCCACCTAGGAATGGCTCAAAGTGGGAAGCCTGGAGACCCACATACCTAGATGAACAAGAAGTCCACTTTATCACACCAAGATCCATATCACTCCCAAATGTTAAGGAATGCCTCTGTGACCAGTGATGGGAAGAGGGATCTACTGCTCCTGAGGAACTGGAACAGGAATGTATATTATTTAAGACTAGAGAATCCTATAACCTAAGATGAGTTGTTTTGAGATGACCTTGGGTTAGCCTCCAGGTTAGAGAATTGCTGTCCCAGTTGCCAAGAGGGAAGTCCAATGACTTCCCACTTATTACTGCTACCATCCTATGTGGTTCTTCAGAAGGTGTGGTTTTGCTCCCTTAGTCTCATGCTCAGGCAAAAATTCTCATGCCAAGGTAAGCATGGAGTCCCCCAGAGGTGGGGGGTGGAAACTGTTCTTTGAGTGACATGACCCTTTAAAATAGGGTGTTACTTTCCCAAGCCCAGAGCAGGATTTTAGCCCTCTATGCTTCTGCTGTGCATCAAATTGGTAAAGGTTCACACAGCCACTTCCCCAGGGTCTGGCAAAAACAAGATTCAGTGGTGTGACTATATAATTTATCATCTAGAGCACAAAACTTTTGTCTAAGACAAACGTCAAATTCTAAAGGAGGTCAAGACAGTAAGTATATCCAAGAGTGACCCTGGCAAACCAAGACTGGTAGTCCCCCTAAATACAAGTCACCTGAAGGACTTAAAATACTCATCCACTTTCATGCACCTTCAGCTGTTCAGCTGACATGGTTCATGGCCTGGTCAAGGGTCCTATATTTTGTAGTTTCAAGGTAATTTAAGTGGCAACCTCGCCCTTTGCCTGACACCAGGTCTTCCTTAGATCTAACCCACTGACTCACGAAAGGTCTTTTCCACTTGAAATCTTAAGATAAGGGCTTGGTTTCTTGGTCTTTTCCCTACTCAAATCCTCTGAGAGCCATATACAAACTGATCCACTCTTCTTTGGCATGTCTTATAACAAGAGGTATGTGGAGAAGCAGCCTATATTGATCTGGGGTCTTGGGATATCTCTCCTTGGAACAATGGAGGCCTACTTGCCTTACTTCTACATGACCAAAAGAGTTCAGTCAAGTGACAACTCCCCATAATAATAAAAATCTTCTCCCAAACAGAATACCCCAGCACAGCAGGCCTGTCAGGATGCATCCATTTACTGTGACTTGCATAGCATCAAACAAGCAAATTCTACACATCCTTTCTCATTTAATTCTCTAAAATCCAAGAGTTAGATTCTACTATAATATCCATTTTTTAGATAGGGAACGTTACATGATTTGCCCAAGAGTATACAGTAAATGATAGAGCCAGGATTTAAACCCCAGTGTGACTGATTCAGGCACAGGTACTGTCCTGCCTACCCCATGCTCTACTGGTGTAGTGGGAAGTAAGCAAGAATATTCTCAAGCCAGGAGGTTATTTCAGAAGAATATTTCTAAATTTAAGATACTGCAGAAGGGGACTTCCTCATGATGACCAAGGGGTACCTTGAGGATAAGTAGCTGAAATGAAGCAGACACAAAAATCACTGGGGCAGACAAGGTAAAAGGGCTGGAAAGCCAGCATGTTGGGTGACCCAGCCATGCAGACGTCAGCATAATCCAAAATGACAGCAGAATGTGGAGTGTAGAAGTAGGTCATACCAAGTTCAAAACTCGTCAATGAATAAGAAGTAACTGGAAAGTATGACAAAGGCAACAGGAAGGAAGCTGGGAGAGTGGTAGGACTCCATAGCCTTATAGCATAAGCCCTAATAAGTCAGAGCTCTTGAATGAAGGTGGATCAGTAATAGTCTAGAAGTAGGGATGAGGGTATGGAGGATTTCAACCCCAATGTCAAATCCCAAGGAATATAGGGAAGGGAAGATAGAGCAGCCTTCACTTGAGAATGCTGCAGGAGTGATGGGATCAAGTGGCAGATGTTGCAGATGCAGGGACTTTGATTTTTCAGAGTTCAGAGAGCAAGTATGGAGGAAAGGGAGTGGTGAGAGTCTGGACCAGTGGTGAGGGAGCACAGAGCAGTACGGAGATGAAAGCACAGGAGGTAATGTGTGATCTGCTGGAGATTACAGCATGGACAAGGACTAAGAACATCAGAGGTGTGAGCCATGGTGTTTTCTTCTAGCCACAGGGCCGCTGAAAGAAATCATTCCAGAAATCTCTCAGTTGACGACAGAGTACGAGGTAAAGTCTCTCAGAAAGATGTAACCTTGGTTTGGTTGTGTTTTTGAAGAAGTCCTAGTCCTCTGAGCAATCAATGGATGAAAGAGAGAGGAAAAGTTTGTGGATGAGAGAGAACTGGGTCTGAATCCCACTGCTAGCACTTACACAATTTAAAACAAATTTTAAAAACTGTTCTAAGCCTCAACTTCCTCACTATAGAAATGGAGTGAATAATAGTACCTATCTCTCAAAGCTGTGACACAGACTTAGTGGGACTTTTAATCAGAGGACTTTGCCTTTATTATTTGTGTTTGCAACAATCGTGATAAGTGCCATGATAGAAGAAACATAGGGTGATATTAGAGTACATAGTTGGGACAATAACACAGGTGAGAAAGTGGAGTAGGGAGACTTTTCAAGATATTTAATTTGACACATCAAAGATGAGAAGTCAAAAGTATTCCCACCAGAGGAATTCACATGTGTAAAGACTTTCAAGCAAAAGAGATAAGGGGTGTTGCAAAAAGCTGAAAGGATTTCATAACAGTTGGAACAGAGAATAGCAGCCCCATGAGAGTGTGAGGAGGGGAAGACTGGGAAGAGCTACAGCAATATCCAGACAGAAGACCAGAGTGATGACTACACAAGTGGAGGAAAGTGGGTAGATTCAGCGATACTCAATAGGTATTAATAGAAACAAAAGGATTTAGACACTGAGAGAAGAGGTGAGAGAAAGGGAGAACTCAAGAATAATTTTTATCTGTCGCTATACCCCTGCCTCTACCTCCATGCCTGCTCAACAGCATATATTCAATAGAGATTTGTTCTTTAAACAGAATAGAGCCGGACTCGGTAGTTCAGCCTGTAATCCCGCGCTTTGGAAGGCCGAGGTGAGTGAATTGCCTGAGCCCGCGGGTTCGAGACCCGCCTGGGCAACTTGGCGAGACCTCATCTCTACAATAAATAAAAAATTAGCCGGGTGTGGTAGCGTGTGCCTGTAGTTCCAGCTACTTGGAAGGCTGAGGCGGAAGGATCGCCAGAGCCCAGCAGGTCGAGGCTGCAGTGGCCGGGAGCAGCCACTGCACTCCAGTCTGGGTGACAGAGACTACAACTCAAAAAATAAAAAAAAATAAACAGAATAAGTCCAGGCACAGTGGCTCAAACCTGTAATCCCAGCACTTTGGGAGGGCAAGGTGAGAGGATTGCCTGAACTTGCGGGTTCAAGACCAGCTTGGGCAACATGGTGAGACCTCGTCTCTACAATAAAATAAAACAATTAGCCGGGCATGTAGCACACACCTGTAGTTCTGGCTACTTGGGAGGCTGAGGCAGAAGGATTGCTGGAGCCCAGCAGGTTGACACTGGGGTGGCCATGAACGTATCACTGCACTCCAGCCTGGACGATGGAGTGGGACTCCAACTCAAAAAAAACCAAAAACAGAATATATAATATTCTCTTAAAATTATCTTTCTGACTTCTGCCTCTATATGTTGTCACATGAAATTTTGATGATCAGCCAACATATGGATTCCCTCCCTCCTCTACTTAGATATTTTCACTTCCTGCCCCAGGCCCCCACCCTATCTCTACCACCAAATTCCCTAAGGGGAAGAAAGGTGTCTCAGGTGAGTATGCTAGCAAGGCGTGGACTGCTATAATGGAAAGGGCTCTGTTATGTCCAGGCAGACAGACAGACAGACATGAGCCAGCCATGGGAGTCTGTTCCATCACCACTATAAAGGGGTTTCTTTCTTTTTTTTATTTTATTTTAAGGATGTGGGGTACAATTCAGGATTAACTATACAAATGGTCATTGTACAGATAAAGTTTGGGCCTTGCTTTGGCCCTCACTGTGCCTGGTTTGAGATTAGGTGTCCTTATTGATGAAGTGTGCTCCCCTCCTCCCCACCATCCCTGGACAGTTTTTTCTAGGCACCCAAGAGAGTACATCTGCTGGAGCATCTTGGACAGGTCAAATGAGTTGCCTATTGTCTAGAGTGGCATGGAAGCCATAGAATCATCTCCTAACATTTGTGAGAAGCATGCACTGGAGTTAAGTGAACAAGAAAGACAGACACGTGAAAAAGTCTTGTGGTCTATGATGAGGGTACACGCTACGGTGACCTACATAAACTGACAGCCAGAAATTGAATGGATACAGGCTTCTGAGCATATGATGGTAAAGAAGTATGCTAATAGAGACCTGAAACTCAACTCCCTCTCCTCTATCCTCCAGTCCTGAAATTGCACGCGGCATACCTCCAGCCCCTGAGAAAATGGAGTCCTAACCCAGGAAAAAGGATGTAATTCTCCAATGCCTAAATTAAGTTTCTGGCACTAAATAGCATGGATCTCAAAATACAAAGTCCAATTATAGCAAATACAACTGGGTTTATGGGTTGAGATCTATGTTTTCTCTCCTGGTCTTATCATATGTTTGTTTTATTTATTGTTTTATTATAATTGTACTTTTAATTTGTATTAATACATTTTAATTTTTCTTTCTTATCCATATTTTATACTATCTTTATTCATTTATTCTTGATATTTCTTGATATTGATTTGATATTTTTCCTCTTTTTGAGCTTGAGATAAAACATTAATTCATTTATTTTTTTCTGATAAAATTAAAAATATCTCTGGGCGAAGTGGCTCATGCCTAATTATCCCAGCACTTTGGGAGGCTGAGGTGAGACGATTGCCTGAGCCCATGGGTTCAAGACCAACCTGGGCAACTTGGCGAGACCTCATCTCTACAATAAATCAAAAAATTAGCCGGGCATGCTGGCGTGTGCCTGTAGTTCCAGCTACTTGAAAGGCTGAGGCAGAAGGATCACCTGAGCCTAGCAGGTCGAGGTTGCAGTGGCTGTGAGCGTGCCACTGCACTCCAGCCTGGGTGACAGAGTTAGACCCTAACTCAAATAAATAAATAAATAAAAGATATTTATGTCTATGAACCTTCATTTGAGCAAAGTTTTGAGATAAAATGGCTCACATTTTCATAATAAATAGTAGTATATTACTATATGTTCTGTAATTAGTCTTGATTTCCTCTTTGATCTAATAGATAAAAGACCACTGTATAATTCCCAAGTGTTTAAGCTTCTATCTGTTAATTTGTATATAAACATTGATTTTTAAAATACAATACATATACAGAAAAGTATGCAAATCATAAATGTAGAGCCTGATGAACTTTTACAAAATGAATATATTCAGTGCAACCACCACTTAAATCAAGAAATAGGATATGGGCTGGGCGCAGTGGCTCAAGTCTGTAATCCCAGCACTTTGCGAGGCTGAGGTAAGAGGATTGCCTGAGCCCATGGGTTTGAGTCCAACCTGGGCAACTTGATGAGACCTCCTCTCTACAATAAATCAACAAAATTAGCCAGGTGTGCTGGTGCGTGCCTATAGTTCCAGTTACTTGGAAGGCTGAGACAGAAGGATCGACTGAGCCCAGCAGGTCTAGGCTGCAGCTGCCATGAGTGTGCAACTACACTCCAGTCTGGGCGACAGAGTAAGACTCCAACTCAAAAAAAAAAGAAAAAGAAAAAAAGAAATAGGACATTTCCACTACCAGAACTGTAGATGGCCTCTGAGTGGTCCCTTTTAGGCACTACTGCACCTTTCCCCAACCCTCTATGGTAAACTCTATCATTACTGCCATTGCCATTTATTTGCTTTGCTTGTTTTTAAAATTTATGTAAACAAAATCATATAGTGTGTACTCCTCTAAATCTGGCTTTTTGTGCTCAGCCTGCTTTGTGAGATTGATCCATATTTTCTACGTTGTTAGGTGAAGCATTCATTTTCCTTGCTGTGTGATATTCCGCTGTATGAATTACCACCATTTATTGATCCACTCTACTGCCCACAAACACTTCAGTTGTTTTCAATTTATGTTGAACATGTGAAATTGCTGGGTCACGAAGTAGGCATATTGCTTAGCCTTAGCAGAGACTGCAAAACAGTTCTCTAAAGTGCTTTTACTAATTTCCCTGCCACTACAATGTATGAGAGTTCTACTTATTCTATTCTTACCAACCCTAGTTTAGCCAGACTCTCAATTTTAGCCATCCTGTGGATCTGTGGTGGTATTTCATTGTAATATCAATGGCATACATTGCATGATTTATAAGGTTGAGTAACTTTTCATATGTTCTTAGGACATTTGGATATTCTCAGTGGTAAAATGTGTATTCAAGTCTGTTATCTATTTTTCTTTTGGGTTTTCTTCTTTTTTCCTATTAATTTGTAGGATTCTTTATATATTCTGGAGTTGAGTTATCTGATGGTTGCATGTATAGCAAATAATATCCCACTCTGAGATTGCTTTTACATTCTGTTAATGGTATCATCAGATTAACCAAAGCTCTTAAATGATAAGTAGTCCAATTTATTGATATCTTTTTTTTTTTTTTGAGTTGGAATCTCACTCTGTCATCCAGAATGGGGTGCAGTGGCACACTCCCGGCCACCGCTGCCTCGACCTGCTGGGCTCCGGCGATCCTTCCGCCTCAGCCTTCCAAGTAGCTGGAACAACAGGCACGCGCTACCACGCCCGGCTAATTTTTTGATTTATTGTAGAGATGAGGTCTCGCCAAGTTGCCCAGGTGGGTTTTGAACCCACGGGCTGAGGCAATTCACTCACCTCAGTCTCTCAAAGTGTGGGATTACAGGCTGAGCCACTGAACCCGGCTGATATCTTCTTTAAGGTTAGAATTTTTGGTGTCATGTTTAAGAAATCATTATCTACCACATGAAGAAATTTTTCTCTCTTGTTTTTTATTTTAATTTTTTTTATTTCAGAAAAAAATACGTTTTGAGGTTTTGCTTTGTTTTGTTTCCAGAAAGAATGGGTAGTTGATAAATCTTTCTAGTTATTACATGTCTAAGAATGACTTTCTTTTGCCCTTGTGTTTTTGAATGTTAGGCCAGATGTAGACTTTCTGAGTTGCTCTTGAGTTACAACCTATTTCCCTGGGATCTCTGTAATGTTGCTCCAAATTTTACTGGCATTAAGCACTGCAGATGTGAAGCATGTGGCAATCAGTTTTTCTTTTCCAGAGACAAACTTCTTTTTCCTGTATGCACATGTATATATGTAACTATCTTTGAAATTCAGAAATTTAAGCAAGATGTGTCTAGGGTTTTTTTTTTCCCCCTGCAGCAATATTTTCTAGCACTTGGTGAATTATTTTAATTTGGCCTTGGGCCTTTCTTCAACTCTGCGAAATGCTTTTCTAATATTTTTATTCTTATTTCTTCTTCATCATCTGTCTGGAAATTCTATTACATATTTGTTTGAATGTTCTAAAAAAAGATTACATGTCTCTTTTCCTTTTCCTCATCATTTCATCGCATTACCTACTTTTTCCCTCTAAATGTTGGGATCATTCTAGCAGCCCATCTTCTAATGCATTAATTCATTTTGGGCAGTGCCAAATCTGCTATTTCCTGCCTCTATTGAGTTTCATTAGTTTGGAAGTCATGTGTTTCTTATCCAAGAACTCTTTCTTGTTTAACGTGGCTCTTTCTCATGGCAACCAGCTCCTGTTATATTAAAGCAATGTTCTCTTAGTTCTCACCAAGAATACAAATTAGAGTGAAAAAAATATATTTCCCTTACTCTTGCATAACTTTTTCACTGGAAGCTATTTTCTCTGAATGCTCAGATTCATCTCCCTGTTTTATGGAGGTAATAGCCTGTAATAAAAGCACAGACATTTGAACTAGAAAATCCTGGGTTTGAATCCCAGTTCTGACATCTGAATGGTAATCCACCTAAACCTTCTGAGCTTTGGTTTATTTGATGGGTATAATAAAACCTTCATTCTAGATTTCTTCTAATGATTAAATAACATATGTTAGAGTACTAATAGTAGTACCTAGCTATATGATCAATTATAATTTTCTTTATCTTCATCACTGTTATATTGAACTACTGAGTCTTTTTGCTATTTATGTCTCACATAGAAAGGCTACTCCAGATTTGGTGGCTGCGATGGCTGGAAAGGTGATTTGGCAGAAATGGTTGTAGAACTCAATTAAAGTTCTCCCAAAGAGTTACCACACATAGTAAATTCTGCCTGGCTAGTACTCCCTTCACTCAGAAACCACCTATAACATTTTTTTTGCCAAGGTTATAAATGAAAACTTTCTTTAATTTCATGTGTGACACATAATTGTTCTATTATATTTGGTGTGCTATTTCAAATTGATATAGGAAGGAGAACTCAGTCAAAACTACTGGCTTTGGTCAACGTTTTGGCACCAAAATTTGAATGTAAGATTTACTATAAATAAAGAAAATCAACACATAAATGTTTTAGGGAAAAATACCATCAAACATGTCTATCCTTTGAGGATAAGGAAGGATTTTTAAGCATTAAACCTAAGGTATGAAACATAAAAGGAAGGATTGATGGGTCTGACTACATGTAAAATTCCTGGAAGACAAAAATCAACATTAGGGAAGTTGAAAGAGAAAGACTAAACTAGAGAAAACGTTTGCTATATAATACAATAGCATTAGTATTGTTAATATAACTAAAGAGCTTTCAAAAATCAAGAAGAAAATATGGAACCTGCAACAGAAAAGTAGGCTGAGGACATGAAGAATTAATTAACAGAAAGGAAATACTAATGGTCATGAAACACGTGGGAAAATGTTTAATGTGGTAAAAGCAAATGCAAATTAAAACAGCACAATAATGCTATTTCTTGTCTATTCATCTGGCAAGATTATTAAAAGTGGTAATACTCAGTGTAGGTCAGGGTGTGGGGAAAGCCGACATTTTTACACACTAGAGGTAAGCCTGCAAAATGTTTCCATTTTTTAAATAGGATAATTTGGCAACACATCTACGAAGCTTGAAAACATGAAACACTTTGATGCAGAAATTCTAATTCTTTAATTTTGATCTTAAGTAAATAAGCATATGTGCAAAGTTTTAACCATTAACATGTTGATTATAGATATATTTAGAATAACAGAAGATAAGAAAGAGCACATCAGCTAACAACAGTCTGATTCTATTCTTGAAATACATTTATAAATTCACAGTGTTATCTTGGTAGTAAGAATATGGGTGTTTTTCATTTTTTAAATGTATCTGAAATTTCTAAATGTTTGTTCAATACCATTAAAATGTACACACATTTTACATAAGCACACATACTGTTATATTTTATTTGCTAACATTTTATTCATAACTTTTATATCTATTCTTATAGGTGATACTGGTTTGTTGTTTTCATGTTTGTGCTGTCTTCATCAGGTTTGACAACAGGTGAGTCAATTTCACAAAATGAATTGAGATCCTTAAATTTTATTTCTGTGCTCTGGTATACTTTAAATAGCTGAAGAATTACAAGTTCCTTGAAGCTTTGAAAAAATTACCCATAAAACCATCTGGGCCTGACTTCTTTTGGGAATGCTGTTCCTTGAAAACTTTTCCAATTTCCTGATCTACTCATGCGTCTTATCTATTTTTGAAACACCTGTAGCAATTTATATTTTCTAAGCAAATAAAGAGCTTCCTTTAAAATAAACACACATGAAATTGCAAAGGTATTCTCTTATATTTTTAAAATTTTTTTGTATCTGTGAATTAATCATTTTTCTTGTTGTGTTTCAGTTTTTCTTTTCCGCTTTCTTTAGATCTATTCATTTTATCTATTTCAGGACAACCAGTTCTGAAATTAATTGATCAATTCCTCTTTTAACTTAGTAGAATGTCTGTATCAGGTCTGCTGTACAAGTGTTCATTTGGAACCCAAGATGAAAGACAAGCAGTTACCTGGGGAAATGTCTTCTTATGGCAGTAGAAAAAGTACCAGACTTCCTAAGACATAGCTTCAAAGTAGCACATGTCACTTCCACTCACACACCATTGACCAAAGCGGTCTCAGAGTCAAACTCAGTTATTAGGTGGGTAAATGCACTCTGTCCATGATAGCACCAAGGCAAAGGTATATTAAAGGAGGGCTGAAAAACTGGAGTTAATGCAGTGCAAGCTGCCACGCCCCAAAATGGGAACAACTATCATCCTGTTTTAAAGGTAACTTGGAGGCTGAGCCTGGCGAGTCTTCTCTGTAATCTTAGCACTTTGGGAGACGGAGGCGAGAGGATTGCTTGAGTCCAGGAGTTCAAGATCAGTCTAGGCAACATAATGAGACCTTGTCTCTATAAAAAAATAAAAAGATTAGCTGGGTGTGGTGGCACGTGCTTGCAGTCCCAGCTACTCGGGAAGCTGAGGTAAAAGGATCACCTGAGCACAGAGCGTCAAGGCTGTGGTGAGCCCTGATCACACTGCACTCCAGCCTGGGTGACAGAGTGAAACTCTTCCCAGTCCCACAAAAAAAGATGGCTTGGACTAGTAGATATGCTTTAAGTTTGTGTATATATTTAAGTTTGTACAAGTTTGATGCCTGAAGGTACAAAGGTGAATCCTTAACATCCTTCAGTTGTACTGTAGCACTGAATGTTGTTTTGGCACTTTAAATAGTGTAAGGCTTAGGCATATCTATGCCAACAGCAATGCACTGAGCAAACAGTCTAGCCAATTAGGTGATTCCCCAAAACTTATGGCTTGGAGATCTTATATGAGGGGGAACCCCTCAAAACTGTAATTATTGTTTGGAAAGTGGGTCCCTTGTAGTACACTCAGAATTTGTTCCTCTGTATCAAATGGTCAACTAAAGTTTTTATCTGGGAGTTTTGAGAAGGTTACATCATGATTTGAGGAAGAAATGTCCAAGTTGTGGCAAACAGGTGACTAGTTCTTCTATCACGAAAAAACATCTGCCCACACCACGCTGTATGTTTAGCAGTTTTGACCAAAACCGGCATGATCTCGGTGTTCCACCCTCCCTATTCATCCAGTCTTGTCCTGAGTGACTTTTTTTTTTACTTGTTTCTCCAGATGAAAAATGTCCTCAAAGGGAAATGTTTTGCTGACGTGGAAGAAGTGAAACAAAAAACAGCAGAACCACAAAAAAGCATTAAAATCGACGCGTTCAAGAACTATTTTGAGCAATGGAAACAGCATCTCAGTAGGTGTATAGCACAAAACGGAGAGTACTTTGAAAGTGACTTAAGTTTAAACATGTAAAAATACATAATTTTTTATAAATAAATTTCATTTGCTTGGTCCCCTTTGTACAGTGAACCCCCCATAAAGTAGGTGAAGAAAGAATAGCCTGGAGAAGTTAAGTAAAATGGCCATAATTTTAGGGAGCTTGTGACTTCCTATTCAGGTTTCTTCTCCTGGACCCTATACAATCATGTACCATTTAACGGCACTTCAGTCAACAATGAACTGCCTACATGACAGTGGTCCCATAATATTATAGTGGATTATTACTATATCTTTTCTTTTTTTTTTTTTTGAGTTGGAGTCTCACTCTGTCGCCCAGACTGGAGTGCAGTGGCCGCTCCCGGCCACCGCAGCCTCGACCTGCTGGGCTCCGGCGATCCTTCCGCCTCAGCCTTCCGAGTAGCCGGAATTACAGGCATGCGCTACCACGCCCGGCTGATTTTTTGATTTATTGTAGAGATGAGGTCTCGCTGCCCAGGCGGGTCTCGAACCCGTGGGCTCAGGCAATCCACTCACCTCAGCCTCCCAAAAGGCGCGGGATTACAGGTTGAGCCACCGAGCCCAGCTTCTATATCTTTTCTATGTTTAGGTATGGTACATTTACCATTGTATTTTACAATTGCCTGCAGTATTCAGTACAATGACATGTTGTACAGGTTTATAGCCTAGAAACAATAGACTATACCATACAGCCTAAGTGTATAGTAGGCTCTACCATCTAGGTTTGTGTTAGTACCCTTTCTGATATTCACACAATGACAAAATCATCTAATGACTCATTTCTCAGAATGTATACCTGTTGTTAAGTGATACAAGATGGTATTCCAAATTCTATTTTGTAGACCAGCACTGTCTAATAGAACTCTGTGATGATGAAATGTTTTATTTTACACTATTGGATATGGCAGCCACTAGACACATGTGGTTTTTGGGAACTTGAAATGAGAAACTGAATTCTTCATTTTATTTAATCTAATTTAAAATGAAATTTAAACAACCACATGTAGCTAGTCACTCCCAAATTGGATAGCTTGTCACTCCCAAACCCTAGCGAGGGTGAATGAATCTGAAACCATTTTAATTCAGGGACTTCTAAATGTAATATCATCTTTCTAAGGAAATATATATCAAATAAATAGCACTACAACATTATTGAAACAAGAAGTCCATATTTTGTTGTTCAAAGCAAATCATGAGGCCAAAGTGAAGGTCAACAGGAATAGAGAAGTGGCATCCTTTCATAGGTCAAAATCAGGTATATAAGCAATATAATTTTCTTTCTTTTCTCCTCCTCCTCCCCTTCCTTCTTCCTTACTTCTGCTTCTTCTTTGACAAATAAACTTACTTTTTATTTTAAATCTATTCTTTGAAATGGCAAAAATTAAATTTCAGGCTTCTTCATTCTCCATTGTGGTCAATGCTTCCTCCTCCTCCTCATCATCAACATCTTTGATCCCAATGGTTTTCCCATCCATATCCCTTCATTTGTATATGCTCATCACACACACACACACACACTCATACACACACACACACACACACACACACACACACACACACACACACACTGCTGCATATGGCTTGGGTACAGGGCACTCAGGCTGCCACAGGCCTGTGGTATAGACACTTTAGGCATGTCCACATAGACATTTAACTGCTCCTGTGCCAAGGCAAGTGGATTGCCTGAGACCGCAGGATCGAGACCAGTCCAGGCAGCTAGGTGAGACCTGTCTCTACAATAAATCAAAAATTAGCCGGGCATGGTAGCGCACGCCTGTAGTTCCGGCTACTTGGAAGGCTGAGGCGGAAGGCTCGCCTGAGCCCAGCAGGCCGATGATGGGGTGGCCGTGAGTGTGCCATGGTACTCTAGCCTGGGCAACGGAGTAAAACTCCAACTCAAAAAAAAAAAAAAAAGAAAGCAGAGAATCTCTGTGAACCTAGCCATGCCTAGCCTTCACTCTAGAAATAGTACACAGTTCTTCCACTGTGTTCAGATCCCCCAAAGCTATGTGATATATCTACCTGCAGCCTACCTGCCCTCAACCTAGGTGTTGACCATGGGAAAAAGTGAAGTACAAGTAAGGTACTTTCTTAGAGATACCCCTTACAGCAGTCAGCTTAGATTCAGTTATATTGCAATAATAAACAATCCCCAAATCTCTGACTTAAAACAGCAAAATTACCTTTTTCACTCTAGCTGCACGACCACAACTCTGTACCACAGGCTTATTGTTATTATGGTAGCGTGAAAAAAGGAAGAGGCTGGATCACAGAATGACTCTTAAAACTTTTGCACACAAAAGTGGCATAAGTCACTTCTGGCATATCCATTATCAAAGGAGAATCACATGACTGAACTTGACCTTAATAGTAAGGTAAAGTACAATCCCTTTCCAAAGGGCTTGGCAGTGAAGTCTTGGGACATTAATAGGATCTACACATGCATCATCTACATTTCCTCTCTCTCTACCTGCTTCTACTCCCCCCCATCACTTTCTATACCCCACAAACCATGGGGTTTTAAAAAATCTAGATTAAGTAGGGCAGTATATCCTTTATAATCTACTATTTATGACATAGGTTTGTATTAGAGCTCCAAAGCCCATATTTTTGAAACTTCTTTAAAAACTCTATCCTCTCACATGTGTTTCTGAAGCTCTTGTTTCTGCACTATCATCTCTTCCCTGGGGTAGAAAGCAGAAAATGCACCAGCTGCTTCCTGAATGAAGGGAGAGTTCATAGGAGAACAGGAAATATGTGGAGAAACCACCAGTTTATAAACATTATTGGACCATGCTCTGGCAGGGTATGCTGTCTTTTGTGAAGAAGCAGGGATTTCCCTTTTGAACTGAAATTGAAACTGGGATTGAAGGCAGGAGCTGGCATCGTATTGGGGTTTTCTACTAGAGTTCTTGAAAACTAATGCTGTCCAGTAGAACTTTCTGAGAGGATAGCAATATTCTATATCTGTGCTGTCCAATATAGTAGCCCTTAGCCACACATGGTTCTTAAACTCTTAAAACATGATCTGGGCGACTGAGGATCTAAAATTTTGAATTTTAATTAATTTAAATTTCAACAAGCACTTGTGACTAGGGGCTACTGTATTGAACAGTGCAGTTCTAGAAGTTACCAGAAATAGTGCTGCTATAAGTCATATAGTGACCTTAATGTCTCACTATTATTTATACATATAAAAATTGTGCTGTGCTTTTAAAAAAATCTCAAAGTGGAAATAATTTCAGTTTGTAAAAATATTATATTGACATTACAGGTATATCACAGTTGGTTTAAAGCACATAATGCCTTTACTTATTAATTGGCTAGAGCTGCCTGACCTAATGAGCAGAGGCTAAACTCACAATTAATTAAAGATTTCATGTTCATTCAGCCAAGACATGCCTCAAACCATTTTTCTTTGGTTCAGCTGACCAGCAAGATGCTTAGAGCCATATTTAGGACATCTTGTGACTATAATCAACATATGCAAAATATCCAATTTCAGAGAAGTTCTTTCATTTATCAGCTAAGTAAATCTGTTGTAGGAATAGGATTTTATTTATTATGTTAACTATAATCATATTTTTAGTAAATGAATGCAGCAATGTACTACATGAAAGTTTATATATAATTTTATTATTGGTAATTTAACAAATAATTTTCTTTCCATACTGTCTATCAGGCAATGTATTTCTCTATTAGAGATGAGGAAACCAAGACTTAGAGAGGTTAAGCGATTTTCCTAAGGTTATGTAATAGGCATGTGGAATTCTGATATAGGAACTCATATCTGTTTGACCCAAAGCCCTTAGCAGCCAACAATATTGTTTTTACTTGATATATAATGATAAAATCTAACTACAATCACTTATCTTTTTCCGAGGATAGAGACTGAAGAAAGCCACAATCCATTTCATAGAGCCAACTGATGACAACGGGATGCTGCTGTGCAAGACACTCCAGGCCTGCCATAGCTGATGCTCCTTGGTCTGCTGGTGGCGGAAGGAAAATGGGAATAGATATGAGACTGGAATCTAAGCCATACAAGAAAGCTGTCTCAGTTAGGTTGGGCCACTATCTATACTGGCTTCTGGTTACCCATTGGGTTTGGTGAAAGTTAAGAATCAGACTCCTGGAAGGCAGGCTATCCCTGATTCAAAATCTGCTGTCAATCCCTACGCCCCACGGTTAGCCATGCACCTCACCATTAATCAAATGACCTTATACGGTTTTAAGAGCCACATACCTGCTAGCATAGTCTCCCTTCCATGAATTCAGAACAGTGATGTCTCACAGTCAGTCAAAATACCATGGGAAACAGATACTCACTTCATTTGCTGTTATATGCTCGGCTCCACTTTGCCATTTTTAAAACAGGAAAACGTTTCCCTTTCTCGAACGCTAAAGTGCAAAACTGCTGGTGACGCGGCTTTCTCCCACCTCCAACTCCACTGCCCTTGCAAACTTTGGACAGAGAAAAGGTGGGCAGGGGCGCGAAACTACAAGTCCCGGCATGCACGGCGCTCTGCGCACAGGCGCACGGGGACCCCCCGGCCCGTCCGCCAGCCAGCCTGCGGAGACTCCCGGGTCCCCGCGCCGGACTGGGGCTGGGGCAGGCAGCCCGGGCGGACCCGGCCGGCGCCGAGGGCAGCCGCGGGCGGTGCTATGAGGGCGCCGCGGCGCGCGTGAGGGGGATGCGGCAGGAGGCGGCGCGGCGGG
>NW_007259178.1:260621-314450 GCF_000164805.1 Carlito syrichta | reverse complement strand
GGGAGGCTCCGCGCGGGAGCCATGTAACCCTGCGGCGGGCTCCGGGCTGCTCCGTCCTTCTCCAGCAATTGGGCTAGCGCGGCAGCGGGGCCACGATGAAGAAGCAGTTCAATCGCATGCGCCAGCTGGCCAACCAGACGGTGGGCAGGTAGGTCACCCGCTGGCAGCCGGGGGCCGGTGCGCGCCTGCGAGGCTGCGTCCGCCGGGGCGCGCAGGTGATGGAGCCCTCCCGGCCTCCTGTCCTCTTTCCTTCCTCCCCTCCTCCCCACCTTCTCTTCCCCTGCGCCGGCTCCCTCCCGGCGCCGTCGTAGGCGCGACCCCTCCTCTCTGAACTTCCAAGACCCCGAGCCTTTCTCCCTCGCTGCCTGCTGCTCTGGGGCCCCGGTTGCCAAGCGCAAAGTGTGACGCATCCTTTACCTGCGTCCCCAGCTGCCCCTTCACCTCGTCCTCCCTGCCTTTCCCCGGGACTCCCTTTTCCCTCTGGCCGCGTATCTTCCTGGAAACAGGTGTTCATGCTGATTGTGCTGGAGGCAGCCTTTCCGCAGTCAGTCTCCGGAGATCCTTTCCCTACCCACCCTTGCACCGAGTTCTGGGCTGCTCCAGGGTCCAGGGGAAGTGTTTGTTGGGCCTGGTCGGCCAGCCCCTCCCGCCGTGTTTGTTTTCAGGGACTATGACTGTACGAATTTCTGGATCACTTTCCTGGCCGGGTTTCTTAAGGCGTTTGGTGGTAGGGGGAGCATAGGGGGCGGGAGGGAAGGGAAGGTGCTGGCGGAATGGCGTTGCTGTCGGCGTGGTCCTAAGACTGATTTCAGTGGAGGGAGGGAGGCTGCAAAAAGGAGGTCCAATTCCTCTGAAAGATGAGATAAGCAGAGGATCGCAGTCAGGTAGGGGAGGGGGATAGAGGCCCCACAATCTAGATGAGCGAGGCCCCGCGAGGCTGAGAGACCCAGCATGTTGTCATCACAGTGAAAATGGGCTACATCTGGGCTAGTGTCTCCAGGGGCGGCTCTGCGGGGTGCCAACATCTATTAAGGTTACATAAGGACCCTGGTGGATCGCTCCTAAAGCTAGACATTCTCTGAACACAGGATTGTTAGGTAGCGGGGCTTTTTCGTGGAACGCCCTGCTCCTGGGGGAGGATTTCCGTTGTTGCCCTGGCAAAGGAATTCAGGTGTGCTGTTCTAAAGCAATTAGAAAGCAAAGAACCCAGCCTTGGGTGCAATTCAAGTTCCCGTCAACATATCAAGGGCTCTCCACTAGGTTTAACTAGAAACCAAATACCTTTCTTGGGTGGGAAGTGGAGCCTGAAATGGCACCTGGTAGGGTGGGGGTGGGGTTGTCCCTGGGGAATAGGGGACATCTAAACTTTCATCTAAGCATACTGCCCTAGTTACAGTGGGCATTTGAGGGCAGGGGATGCGGTGCTTCCAGGGACTCCAGATGGTTTCCAAGTAACAATGTCTAAAATTGACTTGGATTCATTTTTCCTTCCCAAACACATGTGCTTTAACATGAGGGGGAATTTATGAATAGCAGAGTCAGATTAGCCCAGATTTCTGGCATGGTATTGCCACAAATATAGCCTCACATGGACTGCCTTTTGGTATGTTGGATGCTGAGATGGTGTTTTCCTGGTACTTCTTTAGTGGATAACAGTCAAGCTGATGGGTCTTTAATGTCTTATTGCTTCATCCTGCAGGTGGGCATCAACTATTACACCAGACCCACCAAGTGACCAGGAGTCTCCTGACACTAGATTTGACTTTCTGGTTTCTCTTGGTGTTGGGAATTCAGTTCAGTGCTAGAATCTAATTGTTTGGATACTGTTTATGCCTCCTCCCTGAAATGCAACCCTTCTGAATTTTTTTTAAGAACATTTTTAAACGGGAAGATTTTTGAACTGTGGCATCATACCTTATTTTTCATCCTCATCCACGGAAGGAATGAAGAAGAGTGAGGGGAGGTTGAGTTTCAGAAAATGTGGTCTTACTGAGAACATGTTCTTGGAAGTTTAAGCCACTAGTCACCAAGAGATCTTTTCCACTTGTTTATTGGGTCTCTGGTAGATGTTGGTGCATAGATGGATTTTGCCTCTTTTACAGATGCTATTCATTATGTCATGCATCAGGTCAAGTGAGGGCCAGCCTGTGTCTCTTTTGATGAAATCCAGAGTGAACCTTTTAGAGCAAAAATTACTTCATGTTACCTTGCTGCTGAAAAGCTCCCAGTGACACCTTATTGCACTTAGCGTCTCAAATCTTGCCAATGGCCTATAGGATCATCCCTGAATTGGCCTGTCTTGTCTTTCCTTTTGCTTCAGGTTGCCTTTATTGCCCCAAACACATCAAGCTCATTTCCATCTCACGGCTTTTGTTCTTACTTTTTTCTCATTTCCTCCACTTGGCTGAGGATGTGCTCCTCCCAGTACCTCTCCAGGTCTTAGCTCTAAGGCTTTGAGAGGCCCTCTCTCCACCATTTGCTTCCAGCCCATCATCCTTTTCATTTTTGCATAGTACTCATTACTGTTTGAAATGCTTTCATTTTTTATTTTCTTGTCTGTCTGCCTGCAATAGAATATATTGATTGCTGTTGTATGCCCAGTGTATCTAGCACAATGTGTTGTAGACAGTTGATGCTCAATCTGTGTTTATAGCCAAGATTGAACCAATTTACTCTAGGGTTTATGAAGGTGAATGAAAGGAACAACATCTCCTTTATCTTACTAAGAAAGTCTTGAGTCCTGATCCTATGTGTATTGGAGTAAAAGGGCCAGCATTTGCTTTGTAATTTCTTAAATCAGTGGAAGCACCTGGGATTGGAAGTTTGGGCTTTACGTATATGATTATAAAGCTCTTGTTTGATTCTTAACCTGTATGTGTTTTTGAAGTGGTGACTTCCCTCTCTCAGAGGGATGACTAAGAGATGGACTTGAGGGCTGCTCTTCTTCATGGCTCGCCTTTCCTAAGTTGCAGGTTCTGGACTTCTGAAAACTTCTAGGGCATCGCTCAAGTCATTTTAACAATGTAGAAACCGCCCTACTTAAACATACTCTGTAGGGTTACTAGTACTTTCTAAAGTAAGGTGTATTGAGGGCATCAGGTACTATGAAAAGAGTTGATACAACCCATTGTACTTAACTGAGGAAAGTTTTGTCACCTCCTTGGTCTACTGCTCCAGTCTTTGCACAAGTTCCTTCTGCTTTGAACTTTCCTCTGTGCCTGCACTTCAATTCATCCTTTGGGAAGGACTGCTGGCCTAATGTGCCGAATGGTTAGGAGCAAAGGCATTCCAGTGGGACATATTGGGTTTGTTACTTGCTTACTATGGAATCTTGAGCTTAACTCTCTGCATATTTGTTTCCTTCTCTACAAAATGGGAGTAATAAAGATTATTCTATGGGAATGTGATAACTGTGGCAATGATGATGTGAGATTACCTCTAAAAAGTGCCTAAAACAGTGCTCAGCACAAGGAAATGCTTAATATATAGTAGTTATTAATATCTATGGGCAAATGTTGGAACTCTTATTGGATTATATGCACTCTGGCATGTATACAGTCATTTATTCATTCATTAACTATTTATTAGATGCCTACTATGTATAGGCATCTCTGGCTCAGGGAATATAGTACAGAGCAAACAAAATCCCTGCTCTTTTATTTTATTTTATTTTTGTTATTTAGTTTTTATTTCTCTGCAATCCAACTAGATGTGGAAGGGAATAAAGAAAATATGGAACCCACAGAATTGTAGCGAGAGCACAAAGATTATAGGGATACTGCGAGCAAATGGGATGGAGGGGATGCTCTCCTGAGCTACAGAAGGAATGATCTGGTAGTTTAAGATAAAACAAGTCAAATTTATTAGAGTTGTCCACAGTCAGCAATGGTGATCTTCTTGCTGGTCTTGCCATTCTTGGACCCAAAGCCTTCCATGGTTTGCACAACATTCATGCCCTCTTTCACCTTGCCAAAAACCACATGCTTGCCATCCAACCATTCAGTCTGAGTCGTGCAGATGAAAAACTGGGAACCGTTTGTGTTGGGTCCAGCATTTGCCATGGGCAAGATGCCGGGACCTGAATGCTTCAAGATGACGTTCTCATCATCAAATTTCTCCCCATAGATGGACTTGCTGCCAGTGCCATTATGGCTTGTAAAGTCACCACCCTGGCATATAAAAACCCTGGAATAATTCTGTGAAAGCAGGAACCCTTATAACCAAATCCTTTCTCTCCAGTGCTCAGAGCATGAAAGTTTTCTGCTGTCTTTGGAACTTTGTCTGCAAACAGCTCGAAGGAGACGTGACCCAAGGGCTCGCCGTTGACAGTGATACACGGTGGGGTTGACCATGGCTGATGGGAAAAGACTCAAGGCGGGGTCTGCAAAGCCAATCCCTGCTCTTTTAATACCTGCATTCTATAATGGTTAATTGTATTATAATTTTTATCTTTTGTCATTTAATTTCCTCACTAGACTTTAACTCCTTGGAGGCAGGGACAACTGCCCTAATACTGCCCTATATAGTACGTTCTTAGGAATTTTTTGGCAGTGGAATGAATAAATGAATAAAAGATCTGTGTGCTATAGATAGGGGAATCTTATGAAGTAGTTCAAAGATGAGCAAAGCTCCTGATGCTGTGTTTCTTTAATGTGGTGATGGGAATGGGTGTACAGAGGAGTGAGGAACAGCTGCACTGCTGGGCTTTGGAAGGACAGAGCAATATTTAAGGGAGAATTTAGTTCATAGCTGATTGATAGCACCATTTTTTACCTTCAAAGAAGTTTTGCAGTTGCTGGGGTGAGAAGCGTCCTGAAAGGCATAGACAATTTGTCTAGGAAGTGACGTTTGTTTTGTGTAAACAAAGCCCTGGGCTGAAATTTAGCACCCAAGAGATCCACTGAGAGAAATAAAAAAATGGAAGAAGTAAAATTAGTCCTTTGATCTGGTAAGGACTTTTTTTCCCCAGGCATCACTCTGGAGGTCTCAGTGGTCCCCACCTCAGAAGGCTGTCATAAAGTTGAAGGAATACTTGATAAATGGTTGAGGGGGTTCATTGTCAGTTTCCTCTTCTGCTTGTTCATTCCCTTGGCTTCCTAAAGAGCTTCTTAGAAATGGATTCCATCAGCTACTGCCCAATGATGATCTCAATGGAGTCTGTGCTCTTGTGTAAAATGAGTGATATTTAAGGTGTCTCAGAGTAGGCAAGGAACTGTGGGTGTCTGGGCGGGAGGAGGTTGGTTGGGTCAGGCTGGATTGTGGCGTTTTAGAGGATATGAGTTGGGGAATGAAGACAAAGTTTTGTCTCCAGAGCCCTGTTTTCTATTCCTAGACTGCTCAGTGTACAGTGCAGAGCGAGCTTTCTTCTTGTTGCACAGATTTCTCAAGTATCATTGCTGCTGTGCAGCTTTCAGGTTTCAACAGCAGAGGTCAGGGCATCAGCCAGTGGTGGGGAACTAGATGCTGAAGCCTCAGCAGCCTTAGAACACTGGCACTGCAGCAGTTTGCTCAGGCCAAAACCAGTGAGCATCCTTTCCTTGAAGGTTTCTCTGAGACATTGCCCTGCCCTTTAGCAGGCCTTCTAAGAGCCATGACCCAATCAATAGGACATAAGGGAAAAGTAAGAACCAGTTCCAAATTAGTCACCGGACTGTTTTGTTTCCTTCCTGCTATTTCCCTGACTGAGTTGGACCTGCCAGACCGACACAGGCCCTACCTTGGGTTTCCTGTTAACCTAGCAGGGCTGAGCAGACCCAAACCCGTCCCCCCAGGAGTACTGTGCACATTGATTAAGTCGCAGAGTAAAATTCTTCCTTAGAGTGTTATGGAAGCCCAGGCCTTCTGTGCTGGGTATATGTGAGCGATAACAGAATGTACTAACCCACTGATAACTGGGCTAGCAAATCTGGAGAGAATATTCTTTGCGCTCATCTTCTCAAATCCTTACTGTGTGGGTCTGTCGGGCTTCACTTTCTGCTGGGCTGCTCTCAGCAGTCAGCCGGAGGCTGCCTGGATTTTCTGCAGAATTCTGTTATCTCAGACCTGCAAGTCATTGTGAGGAAGCCGTTCTCTTAAATAGCAATTAATCATTTCCCCTCTCACTTTGCCTCCACCAAAGAAATATATCAATGATTTTTTATGATGGGCGATAAGGACCATTTTTTCTTCTTCCAGAAAAAGTGAATCAGTAGTCATGTGAATATACCAATAATTTATGGTTTGTTAGAAGGGATTAGTAAGAATTCCTTTGATCAATAATCAAGAGCAGGTTATTTCTAATGCTATTTGATAAGGACAGCAAATAACACAATTATGCTTCAGCTCTGTGTGGTAGTAGCTGTAGGTGAGAGAGAAGGTTAGTAAAGACAGCAGGAGAGTCAGGTCTCTCCCTTCGGGCTGAGGGCATCCAATCAAGCTGTCACCTGGAACCCTGCTGCCTTTGGGAAGTTCATGGCTGTCTAGCAATTTAAAACTCTCCTTTCTGTTCAGAAAGCAGATGTTTTTCTTTCGTTTTCCAACTTTAGAGCTTATTTTTAGAATAAATGTTTATTTTCCCACAGAATTCAATTTACTTTTTTTAAGACTTTCTTTTCGATTTTATAAGTAATATTTGTTTATTGTAGAAAAATCATAAACTTATGGATGGACGAAAAGTATATATATACTTTTTAAAAAGTAGAAACCATCTGTGTATACTATTTTGTAATCTGTTTTTTCCCTCCTGTATATGTTTCCATGTCAGAAACTTTGTATCTGCAGCATAACTTTTTTTTTTTTTTTTTTTTTGAGTTGGAGTTTCACTCTTGTCACCTAGATGGGAGTGCAGTGGCTGCTTCCAGCCATCGCAGCCTCGACCTGCTGGACTCCAGCAATCCTTCCGCCTCAGCCTTCCAAGTAGCTGGAACTGCAGGTGTGCGCTACCACGCCGGCTCATTTTGATTGATTGTAGAGATGAGGTCTCACCAAGTTGCCCAGGGGGGTCTCGAACCCGCAGGCTTAGGCAATCCACTCACCTCAGCCTTCCAAAGGCGCGAGATTACAGGCTGAGCCACCAAGCCCGGCTAGCATAACTTTTCAAAGCTATATAATAGTCCACTATAGTCAATGAATTGATTGTCTTTTGCTAATCATTTAGCAAAAGTTTCTCACTTACTTTCCTAGGATGTCTTAGAAGTGGAGTTGCTAGCCGGGCTCGGTAGCCCAGCCTTGGGAGGCTGAGGTGATGGATTGCCTGAGCTCGCAGGTTCGCGACCTGCCTGGGCAACTTGGCGAGACCTCATCTCTACAATAAATGAAAAAATTAGCCCGGTGTGTTAGCGCATGCCTGTAGTTCCAGCTACTTGGAAGGCTGAGGTGGAAGGATCGCCAGAGCCCAGCAGGTCGAGGCTGCAGTGGCTGGGAGCGTGCCACTGTACCCCAGTCTGGGCAACAGAGTGAGACGCCAACTCAAAAAAAAAAAAAAAAGGGAAGTGGAATTGATGGGTCAAAGAGTATTTTGTGAGTTTTTTAAGATTGTGTATGTATATTATTTATATACAGACACATGTACACAAACACACATTATTTGCTCATCCTAAGTAGAATTGTCAGTCTCCTTTCCTATCAACACTTAGCATTACAATTGATAATTGTATGGGTGAAAGCCGAAACTTCTCTTTTCACTCTTTTAATTTCTAGTGAGGTTGAGCATTTTTGATGTTTTCTGGTTATTTGTTGTATTTTCTGAATTGCCTGCATGTAGCTTTGCCCTATTTTCTAAAGTCATGTTCATAATTGTTATATTGTTTTTAAGATAATTTTAATGTATTAAACATATACTTGCTTTGTTATATGCCACACACATCTCCCTACAGTTTAAAAAATTTGTTTTACATCTTTTTTTTTTGTCACATAGAAGACTAATATTCTGTGATCTTAAGTCTGTCAATTTATGGTTTGTGCGTCAATGTTGTGCTTAGGAATACCTTTTCCAGTTCCAGATTATATAACTATTTATACAGTTTTATTACTATTTATAGAACTTTTATCATCGGATCTTTCATTTGTCAGTCATTAATTATGATGTATGACATGAATTGGTATAACGTTTATTATTTTTTTAAAATAGTTACCCTGCTATTAAATTGAATAGTGTAATTTATACCCACTGTATTGAAATATCATTATCTATTGAAAGATTTCATCTACTTGTACTTTTTCTAGGATTTCTAGTTTTTTCCTTGACCTGTCTGTTGGTGCTAGCGGGAATTTAAGATGGGTTCAGCTGTCAAGATGAACAGTGGTAGGTTAATCCTTATTGTGAGACCCTCTGCATTGGGTGGGAGGTACAGTGGATCGGTCTGTGCCCCTCATCTCATCTTCAACCAGGTCTACTCCTTGGCTATGGTAATTAGTACTCAGCAGCCTTTGCCTAGGGATCTTGTGTCTTAACCACAGTGACTATCCAAATCACCCCCTTATGGAACAAAGTTGACCATATCTTCTTGACTATGCTCATTTGTTTATTCTCTCTCAGTATTTAAAAAACAGTGCATATTAAGAAATGGGGAAAATTGACATTTAAAAACTATTGAGTGTAATGAAAATTCTTCCTATCTGGGAATAGGGTATGTTTATTCAAATCTGTTTATAATCCTATAAAATAGTTTTTGTCCATGTAGATCCTACACAATTTTGCTTTTAACTTTAGGCAATTTGTCATTATTGCTATTGTAGCTTCAGTGATTAGAAACTGTTAAGTTATATTTTTTCTTGCTCTTAATTGCTAGAATGTAGGGGAGCTATTGATTTTAACATAATTATCCTAATAGCCACCTTCATGAACTATCTCATTACTTTTAAATACTCAAAAAAATTTGAATTAAATTAAGTTTAACATTTTAATTTAAATACTCAAAAAATTTGAGTCTATGTGATTTTCCAGGTAGACAGACATATCATTTGCAACTAATAATTTTGCATCTTTCTCTTCAGTGTTCATGTTTCTTTTATTTTCTTAACTAATTGCATTGTCTAAGACCCGTAGAGTAGTCAAAGCATTGTGGTCATTTGTAGTCATCCATGTCTTCTTATACCCACAATAAAAAATGTTGGTTGGTTTGAGAGATTTTGCTTTTTAATCGTGTTATATATTGTATAATTGTATTATTTTACTTTGAGTTTTCCTTTGGCACCAACATTAAATTTGAATTGTTATTATGGCCTTCACAAATAATAATAATGTAGTTTTTAAAAATTTATTAATATTGTCAGGCTCGGTGGCTCAGCCTGTAATCCTGCGCCTTTGGGAGGCTGAGGTGAATGGATTGCCAGAGCCTGCGGGTTCAAGACCCGCCTGGGCAGCGAGACCTCATCTCTACAATAAATCAAAAAATCAGCCAGGTGTGGTAGCACATGCCTGTAATTCCAGCTGCTCGGAAGGCTGAGGCAGGAGGATTGCCAGGGCCCAGCAGGTTGAGGCTGCGGTGGAGCGGCCACTGCAGTCCAGTCTGGGCGACATAGTGAGACTCCAACTCAAAAAAAAAAAGGATAATAATAATATTTACAGAATTTGTGTCATAAATATTATTGAACATTTCCTGTGTTTTATATATTGTTCTTTGTGCTGGGGATACATCAGTGATTTCATGAGGAGCTTGTGTTTTGCGTGCTTGATCCTTGATAGATTTTCTAATATTGTGCTCTCTTTGCCTTCCTGCAATCAATCTTGACCATGGTTGGTTCATTTTTTTTCTATATTGCTAGATATAATATATTATTGTCTTATTTAGGATGTTGGCATTCAGTATTTATAAGTGAAAGCATTTGAATTTTTATTTTGCTATATATTTCACGTTTTAATAACAGTGTAAAATAAATTGATCAACATCCTTCTTTTTCTTTGGAATGATGATGGGCAATTACTTATTCTTTGAAGGTTGGAAACAACTTTCCAAGGACATTTTTTGGTTGTAGTTTTTTGACAGTTTTCTGAATTTCTTCAATGGTTATTAGATTCATGTTTTCTGTCTTTTCTTGAGTCACTTTGAATGACGTTTATTTTATAGAGAAGCATCTATTTTACTATGATTTTAAAGTTTAATAGAATCTTTCAGAGTATATAATTGTATTTTCATTGTCATTCCTAATTTGCACTTCTCTCTCTTCTTGACTAATTTTGCCCCAGAGGGTCCTTTTCCCTCTCCTCCCAACCTTAACCAACTCTTGGATTTAATCTGTTGTCACTGAGATTTCTTTCTCATTAGCTCAGTTTATAAGGGGGGACCTGGAATTTATTTATAAAAAGTTCTGTATTATTATATCTTAAAACTTCAGTCATCTTCAAAGTACTCTTCGTTTGTTGCAACGCACTTATAGAGATGCTTTTTGCACTACTCAAAACAATTCTTGAACTTGTCAATTTTGATGCCATTTAGTGCTGCTGCTGTTTTTTGTTTCACCTCTTCTGCATCAGCAAAACATTTCCCTCTGAGGAGTTTTTTCATCTGGAAAAACAAAAAGTTGCTTGGGGCAAGATCGGGTGAATAGGGAGGGTGAATAGGGAGCATGGGAGTCATGCTGGTTTTGGTCAATAACTGTTGAATGCTCACCTGGTGTGACAAGGCCCTTTGTCAAGGTGGAAGAACCAATCATCTGTTTGCCACAACTCGGGACATTTCTTTCGCAAATCATGAGGCAACCTTATCAAAACTTCCAGATAAAAACTTTGGTTGACTGTTTGATCTGGAGGAACAAAATCTGAATATACTACAAGGGACCTACCCTCCAAAAGATAATTCCTTTTTTGGGGGGGAGGAGTGTCCTTCTTTGTATTTTTTTTCTAGTAAATTCTTCTTTTTAAAATTTTCAGATTCCTTCTTTTTTATTTTCTTGATTTTATTTTGTTCTTTTCCTAATCTTTAATGTTGTATTAATCAGGATAGATTAGGCTCTACAAAGAGCATATGAGTCTGAAATCTCAGTGGCTCAATGTAGAAAAAGTTCACTTCAAGCTCATGTGAAATTCGATGTGAGTCAGGGAGGTTCCCAAAGACAGTTCTCCTGCATGTGTGATTCTAGAATCTAGTCATACTCATCTTTCCCTCTTCCTCCTCCAATCTCAGTATGTGGTTTTCAGTCACTGCTAAAGATGGAGAGAGATCATAGAAATGGCATACTGACTCTTACATGCCTTAGCTTGGAAGTCCCAAATGTCACTTCTGTTCACATTTCATTGGCTCATTATTAGTCCCCTGGATATGATTGGAGACAGGAAACCTCTATCACACTTGAGTCACCTGGAGTATTCTCTCATTCCTTTCTCAATGACCACTGCCTTTTAAATCCAAGGTTCCCTCTGCTTTGCCCTGTTCTCCAATGTCTGGGTATGAAAATGTCATCATTCTTTGTCTCATCTCAGGAGGGTGACTATAGATTCTCATCATCCTCCATAGTACTTGGTCAGATCCCTCAGAAGCGAACACCTTGAGGACAACAGACTTTTCTTTTCCTAATATCCACTGCCTTTCATGTCAAAATTATTTGTGCATGTGTGTGTGTTTGTGTGTATCCCATTCTACTATGGGGAGAGGAATAATGAAGATAACAGACACCCTCATTCTACCATACTGGAATGACACCTACTTTATGAGGTTATTGCTGGGGTTAAGAAAGATAGTAAATATATCCTTAGCGTAACCTCTGCTTATGTAAGTATGCAATAAAGGATAGATATTACCATTGTTCCTTACTGTGCTGAATGTTTCTTTTATACGAAGCATTTATTTTGTTATAGTTATATTCCTAAGTACCTGAAAATTAAAACTTGAAATTTGTACCCATTTGTCTTTTGTTCCCAAATCAAGCCCAGTATTTTTTGTGTTAGGCAAGAGCATTACTGAAACAAGATATGATATCTTGAGGTATCAGTAATTGTAATGACTTCACTCATTTAATCCTTATTGTAACTAATAGTTATTATATCACTAAGGTTAGTCTAGTTTTAGCTGCTGTTAACAAAAGCCCCCAAATCTTGGCCTCTTATAGCACTGGCCAGTAGGGGGTTGGGAGCAACCCTGCTGGGACCCATGTTGCTGTAGGCTCAGTCTTGTACCTGCCTCTGTGGTGGTGGTGGCAGTGAGTGAGGATTTGGTGAGTCACACCCTGGCTCCTGATAATTTCTTCTGGAAGTGACACCTGCCACTTCTACTCTGATTTCATTGGTCCAAGCAAATCATCTGGCTATACCCTACTCCAAATAGAGCAGGGAAAGGCAATCCTACCATGTGCCTGAAGAGAGGAGAGCCAGAAAAGCCACATCTGTGCCACCTGTTGCCAGGAACTGGGCTATGTATTTTACAAACACTATTTTAATTTACTTATTGCAACAGCTATGTGAATTAGGTACTATATTCAGCTCCATTTCACAGATGGGGAAATGGAGGCTAAAAGGAGCACAGCTAAATTTGAACTAGGTTTTAAGTAGGTCAGTCACTGGCAAATGCTTCCCCTGTGTGACTCTCTCTAATGCAGTTATCTTTCAAGCCTCGGGGTCCCCCAAGTTACTTCAGTTTAGGTGGTTTTAGAAATACTAATTAACTACGCCTAACTTGAATAAAAATAAAAATGTCACATTTATTTAAGATAATTGAGTATCTTGTATGTATCTTTAACCACAAGGAGCATAAAATGAAATTTCTGTGAGTAGAATATTCTCCATTTTTTTTTCTTATTGCAATTTCAGCAGAAAGGATAAGTGAAAGTTCTTTGTAGGTATATCGAAAGTAGTTTCTATATCAGCAAGAGCTCCTACAGAATCCCATGTGACATATTAACCAAACAGAGACCTGAAAACATACAATCTAATAAAGGAATGTGAAAAGTGGATAGAGCTTTTAGCACTAAGAGTCTCATGCACACTGTTTGTTGCCTTTGCATACTTACTTGGTTTTCATAGATGCCGTTTATTCAGTGTGTCCTGTGACAGACATTTGTGTAGTACTGTACAGACCATTCTGTTTAATTCTCACAACTACTTTTAAGAGTAGGTTCTGGTGTTTCTCCCATTTTTTACACAAGTCTCTGAGCAGATGACGGCATTATGACTGCTGGTTGGTCAGTGAGGAAAGGGGTTGGGATTTGCTTCCAGATATGCTGCCTCTAACATTAATAATCTTCACTGCTATACAGGGGAAGAAGCATAAAAATTGCCTAATATTAATGGATTAAGTAAATTCTGGTACATTTATACAATTGTGCCTAGTGTAGTGTTTTTATAACATTCAAACAACTTATAAAGGTTGAGAGAAATGTTTAAGATAAGGAAACAGGATATAGGAGCGCATACAGAGTTAAGATTGTACAGTATTAAAAAATACATGGAGAAGACTGGAGGGAAATCAGGAAAGTCTAGAAGGTTAAGCATGTGGTGTTTATCTCTGGGTAAGATTATGAGTGATTTGATTTCTGCTGCTTATACTTTTCTAACTTCTTAAATTCTTAAAATAAACATGTATTTTTTTTAACCAAAAGAAGAAAAAAGCTCTCAGGACTCAAAACAATCTGGGCAACTGTAGTTAGAATTTCTTATAATGATATTTTAACTTTGGGGACCTAAAAGTCTAAATACAAATATGTTTAAATTCTCTTGAGCCTTGGTTTCAAACATGGGAAATGCTCTGAAAGGACATGATGTCAGATCTCATTTTATAGACTAAAATAGTCTGCTATTAGGAACTTATATGCTAATAACTTTTTAGATCATCACTACTTATTTTAAATACATAACATTTTGAAACTTGGTCTGCATGACATGTAGTGGAAGACTAGTGGTTCTTCCATGATCAGTTAGGGCTTTCTGGTTACAGCAGCAGAAATAGACTCTGGCTAATATTAGCAAAAAAACCCAAAAACCAAAAAACAGTTTTGGGAAGTATGGGGGCTCACAAAATCAAGAGAAGAGCTGGGTGATGCAGCCTGGGAGTGACCACAGAGTGTCCTTACTACTGGATGACAGGATAGCCTCTTTAGAGGCCACCAGCAAAAGTATTTTTTTCCCAATTGTTTTCTGTCATGGGGTCACTCAGGTGATTCACATATGACTTTCTAATTGGTTAATTTTGATCATCCCTTGGAGGCAATGGCAGGATAAGAAGTTCTCTTGATTGACAATCCACAAAGACTGCAGTGGGGGAGAGGCAGTTTGCAAAAGGAAAATCAGAGACTCTTGCCCAAAGAATGGAAAAGGATTGATGCTATTCAACATACCTAGATGCTGACCCGGCTCTCTAATCAATTACATTAAAAAAATCCCACTTTGATCAGTTTGCCAGGGTTCTACAGATTTAGCATGTTTCTTGGTATTTAGAGAAGTCATTTTTCATCCCCAACATGTCTAGCTACTTCTCATGAATATATCCCTGAATTATATTTTATCTATTGGTTCTTTTTAAAAAAAAAATTTCTGTAGCCGGGCTCGGTGCCTCAGCCTGCAATACCAGTGCTCTGGGAGGCTGAGGTGAGTGGATTGCCTGAGCCCGCGGGTTCAAGACCCACCTGGGCAACGTGGTGAGACCTTATCTCTACAATAAATCAAAAAATTAGCCAGGCATGGTAGTGCGTGCCTGTAGTTCCAGCTACTTGGAAGGCTGACATGGAAGGACCACCGGAGCCCAGCAGGTTGAGGCTGCAGTGGCTGGGAGCGGCCATTGCACTCCATCTGGGTGACAGAGTGAGACTTCAACTCAGAAAATAAATAAAAATAAAAAATTTCTGTTCACAATTATAATCTGCATCTTTAACCTTTACTGTGGCAGGGACTCCCCTCCATCCTTGTATTCTTGCCTTGAATCTCTTCTCTCTGACTTCCTACAGCATAATCCAGACTATATTTTTGAGCGCATGGACTGAAGAATGGACTGAAGAATGTCATTGTCCTTCTTTATCAAGTTTTGTTAAGTGGAAAAAAAAATTCCTAGGACTGTGGAAAATGCTGCGTACTTAAATTTATCTTAGAAATTTATACTCTGTATTTGAATTTAAGGCTCTAAGAAGTTCTGCAATAAACAAAGCTTGGTAATTTGTATCTCTTGGATTGCTTTTGGTTATAATAACATGTCATAATTCAGAATGACCTAAACAGTAAGGAAACTTTATTTTAGATGACAGGACATCCAAAAGTAGGGAGAGCCCATGTGCCTTATGATTAGGGCACCTGCTGTCTTTCTCTCCATTTTTCTTTGCTTTGCCTTCATCTGTGTCTTGGTCTTTTCCTTAGGCTGACTTTTCATGGTCAAAATACGGGTGTTTGTAGCAACTAAGGTGATTTGCTTCCATGTTTGCAAACCAAAGAGGAGACGAGAGAGGAGAGGAGTAGCCCAAATGGTGACAATCATAGGATAAGCATCCATCCTTCTAGTTGAAGCCAACTTATTTCACACGTTTACTGTTGACATTGACGCATGCTGGAGGGAGGGGTTGCAGTAGGCTGATTGAACCCAAGCTTCTGTAATTGAACCCATCACAAGGTGGGATTTTGATGACTGGCTTAGATCTATCAAGACTCCTTTTTGAGTTGGAGGTGGGGATAGCTTCCTCTAAGTCAGGAAAGTTTCATGGTGGAGAGATGGATACCTGGACAAAATCAGAGTTCTGTTAGGAAAGAAAGAGGAAGAACACATTATGGTAAACAGTCAACACTGTCCATAGTGGCTTGGTATATGTCAGCATTTTGAGTGTGGAAACCTATATTTTGTGGGACACCCTTTCTTCAAACTAGAGTTGGTAGAATGTATCATGGGGAATGTTAGGCAATGAAGTTCAAATTTTTTATTTTGGCATTCATTGTTTTCACCTTTGATCAAGCAGTTGGCTCTTCTTTCTATTTATCAGAACTATTCTTTTATATTTCAGAAGTTGGTCCATACTGATGAATAAAACTTAGTGTGTTGTTTTCTACTTACAGTTCTGCATACATCTGTCTCTTATGCTAGTTTATAAATCCCCAGCGTAGTGCCTGGAATATAAAAGTAGAAGGGACTTGAGAACTGTTAGGTTCATTCTCAAAGTTCAATTTGGACATCACCCCTTGCAGCCTCTCCCCACGATTGCTCCTTCCTTTGTGTTTCCACTTCATTCTGCCTGTTTTCTTATAACACTTATTTCATCCTGCTTTGATTTCTAGTTGCTGTTGATTGGTTTTTCCTCAGTAGACTGGTAGCTGGGTGTGTTTGCAGACACCGGGGCTTCGTTGTCTCTGTATCCTGTGTTGTTCACAGAACTTTGAAAATAGCAGGAGCAGGTCCTTATCAAGAGTATGGAGATGAGGCTGTGTGTGCTGCTCTAAAAGTCATCAAAGAAGGCCGGGCACTGTGGCTCATGCCTGTAATCTCAGCACTTTGGGAGGTTGAAATGGGAAGATACTTTAAAGGAGCTCAGGAGTTCGAGGCTGCTGTGATCTATGGTGGCACCACTTGTACTCCAAACTGGGTGGCAGAGCAAGACCCTGTCTCTAAAATAAATTAATAAATAAAAGATGTCAAAGATGGAGTTTTTTAAAATGGCCACTTGAGGCCATTAAAACCGTTAATTGAGGTTTCCCATGTTAAGAATATTTGTTGGCTTACAATCACGCCTTCATGATCTCCAAGATTTTTCTATACTAGCAAAATTTTGACATGGCTTTAGAATGAGCTCCTAGTATGTTATCTTTAACTGCAAAATGAGTCTCCATTCTTGAGCAGAGCCTATGCCATTGTATGGTCATGTATGCCAAGAGGAATGTGTAAGGTGTGGCAGCCTACTGAATGCAGACATCATTCATTAAACAGATATTTGTTGACCACCTACTGTCACAGATTGGGTCCCCAGAAAGCAGATACTGAGAGTAACATGCAGAATGCCTACTAGGGAGTGATCTTAGCATCAGTACTTTAGAAGGAAGGAAAGGAAGCAGGACTATGTAGAGATGTGATGCAGTCTCCATGAAGGCCTCTGTTGGTTCCCTGTCAGAGGTGAGTTCAGAGTTGTACTGAGTTGGGAAGAAGGGGCTGAGCCTTTATACGTCTGCATACATAGTTATTGCATGTGGGCTTCCCTTGGAAGATGGTATGCCCTTCAGCAGAGGTCAGGTAACCAAGGGTGGTCATCTGGCAGTATTCTTAGCAAGTGGGGAATGAATCCTTCATTCCTGAAGGGGAATCTGGTGTCCGTTATATCTACTATGTGCCAGATCCTCTGTTAGAAATATGAGAGTTGTTAGGAAAGCAACGAAGTAAGCCATTACAATAGAGGTGGTATCTTTGGTGGTAGATGAGGTGTTTGTGGTATGATGAGAACATAATTGAGCTTTGTTAAAGTGAGGTTGAAAGTCTCGAGAACTGAGACCTGAAGGATGAAGTGTTGTTAGCAGGCGAAGGAAAGTAGGAATGATATGTCTGATTTCCAAGGGATGTAGAGTGTGGCACTTTCAAGGAAGTACAATGCTATATGTTTGGAATATCACTGGGAGTTGGGTAGGGCTTATAAACAGAATGATCATCTTATTTATTGTCCAAACCATGACATTGCTGAGAGTGCTCACATAATTAATAATGCCGGGATTAACAGGTAAAAACCTGGTTAAATTGTAAGATCACCCTACTTATACCATTAGACAGACTAGGATTCTGTCTGAGAGCCTATGGTAAATTACTAAGTGGCCATTTGATCTTCTCCTGCAGTTTTTGGGTTGTGAACATGGATTCTGGTGTAAGATTCCTATAGGAGCATATTTTGGGTCCATCACTTATTAAATGTAAAACCTTAGATAAGTCACTTGGGTTTTGTAAGCCTCAATTTTCTTTTCAGCATACTGGGGATAACAATAATTCCTATTTTATATTAAAGACTAAATTTAGGCACATTAAATTTTTCGTGAGTTTATTTGAGCATTCAGCAATTCAATTATTGAGCAGCAGCAGACCACCAGTGGGTTAGGGGTCCACTGAAGGGATGTGAGGGGAAAACTTTTATATAGTGTTCATGGAAACAAAACAAAAAATATTTGATGTTTGAAATGGAAAGATGCCCCTAGTTAGAGGTTAGTTGATTGTTTCTTGCTTAGTAAAGCCTCTAGTTGGCGGTTTTAGATTGGTTAAGCTTAAGTTTCATTTAACAGTTTATATTGGGCTGAGCTTCAGTTTGCTTACATGGAAACCTAAGGTGTGGCAGCCATCTCAGCCTAATTGACACTTAGTTATTTATTGACACTTATTGTACTTGCATTGATACTAAAAGTACTTAAAATAGTGTCTGGAACAGAATAAATCCTCAGCGAATGTGAGCTGCTGCTGTTATTATTTTAAATGGGAAAAGCAAGATTAGTCTTGGATTTTAGAGGGATCACCCAAGATGCAGAAGGGAGAACCGAATGGAAGGGAGAAGACTGGTTACAGAGAGACTAATCAGATTGTGATACTGTTAACCAGGAGACTAGTTAGGTAATCCAAGTGAGATAATAGTTATGGATCAGATTTGTGGCCATGAGGAAAGGAGCTATGGAGAGATTCCATAGATAAAGATGTTGAATCAGGGGGGTTTGAGGGAGCATCAGCAGATAAAAATTGCTGTTGAGGTTTGGACCTGAGAAAAGGGTGGATAGTCGTGCCGGTCACTGGGAAAGAATCTAAGTGGCGTGCAAAAGGAGAATATTAGGAAGCTTGGATAGGATCTGGTTTGGGAGGGAAGTCTAGAGATGATGGTGTTAGGAATCATCAACAGGTGGGTGGAATTGAAGTATTGGAAGCAGGGAGAGTGCTGAGAAGAGAGAAGGACTGAGGGGGATGAGAAAATGGTGGTGTGGAAACAGAGGGAATATACTGTAGCTCCCATTTTGGCTTAGCGTGTTACCCATAAGGGAAGTCTTTGCCCCACACACTGTGTAGTTTCCTAGCTTAAGGAACCATAACTGAATGACTTAAAACAACAAAAATGTATTCTCTCACAGTTCTAGAAACTAGAAGTTCCAAATCAAGGTGTTAGCAAAAACTGTGCTTTCTCTAAAAGCTCTGGGGGAGAATCTGTTCCATGACATATTATAATAAAGAATATCTTGTCTTAGTCCCCAGCTCCTGACACAAAGCCTCAAACATCTTCGGAATTTCTTAAAAGTATCTTTATTATGCTAGTAAGGTGATTCATGGTGGGACACTAGTTAGCTTCAGGAGTGGGTTAATCACCAGAAAGACCAACCACGTGACTAATGGGTTGAAACTTTGAGCCACCCCAATCTCTGGGGAAGGGAGAAGAGGGGAGGTAGAGATTGAGTTCACTCCTGTGACCAATGACTTAATCAATCATGTATATGTAATGAACACCCATATGCAAACTCTGAACACTGAAGCTCAGTAGAGCTTTCTAGTTGATGCACATTGTGATGTGCTGGGAGAGTGATGTGTCCAGCTTCCATGAGGAGAGGTCATGGAAGCTCTGTGCTTTCACCTCACCCTAGACCTTTCCCTATTCGTACATCTCTGTCATTTGTTTTTTTCTCGAGTTGTATCGTATACAGTTGATTCTTGAACAACATGGGAGTTAGGGGTGCTGACCCCCTATGCAACTAAATCCATGTATGACTTTTGATCCCTGAAACCCTAACTACAAATGGCCTACTGTTGACTTTACTGATAACATGGCCTTACTGTTAACATAAACAGTCAAGTGACACATATTTTGTATGTTATATGTATGATATACTGTATTTTTATAATTAAGCTAGAGAAAATTAAATGTTATTAAAGAAAATCATAAGGAAGACGAAATATTTACTATTCATTAAGTGAATCATCCTAAAAGTCTTCATCCTCATTGTCTTCATGTTGAGTAGGCTGCAGAGAAGAAGGGGTGGGTCTTGCTGACTCAGTCGCAGAGGCAGAAGAGGCAGAGGAGGTGGAAGGGGAGGCAGTCACATTCAATGTACCTTTTATTGAAAACAGTTTGCATATAAGTGGACCTGCACAGTTTATGCCCATGTTGTTCAAGGGTCAACTATATACACATCTGAAGTAGGGGCAGTCTTGTGAAGCTCTTTGTCCTTGTTTGGTCTGTGTTAACTCTGGGTAGTTAGTGTCAAAATTTAATTGAATTGTAGGGCACCCAGTTTGGTATGGGAGAATATTATCAGAGCACACCTTTCTCTTAGCTTCTGGCATAGAAAGCAGTTCTTCGTGTTCCTTGGCTTATAGGCACATTCCTCCAATCTTTGCTTTTATCATCATGTGGTGTTCCCCTGTACACTTCTGTCTTTGAGTCCCTTCTCCTCTTCTTACAAGGGTATGGGTCATATTGGATTAAGGGTTCACCCTATTCTGGTACAACCTCCTCTTAACTAATTTTATCCCTGTTTCCAACTACAATCACATTCTGATGTTCCTGTAGATAGGATTTCATATCTTCTGGAGCACAGAATTTAACCCATAACACCCACAAAGCACACATAAGCACACAGTGTTTTTTTTTTTCTGCCTGCTTTCTGCCAGGTTCAGTGGTGAGGGCCGTGAGGCAAACAAAGATGGTTAAGTCTGATAAATCTTGCCCTCATGGGGCTTATATTACAGTAGAGAAAATAAGATCTAAACACTGCAGATATTTGAGGCTGGGTTTACCTATACCCTAAGATAGTAAGAGATGCTAGAATAACTGGGAGGACTGAAAAATCGCTTATGTCTTTAGTAACCAGCCAAGATTCAAGGAGCAAAAGGTGTTTCCAGTTGGACTGTGGAAGGATGCATGAGCTTTTGACAGGACACATGAGCTTTTGACAGGGATGGGGGGAAAATGTAAATGAAGATTTAAGATAACAAAATGCACTACAGCAAAGGGGATGGGCAAGTTTAAGACATGGATCTGGATGTGTGTAGAATTTATTCCTCAAAAAAATTACTCACTCACTAAATAGATAATGAGACATCTAGAGATGAAATGTTACCTGAATCAGATCCAAATGCTCCAACATGCAGCCATCTCCAAGATAAGCTGACGGGAAAAGAGCAAGCTGCAGAATATTGTGTAGGGTCTTTGACCTACTTTCTGTAAAGAGCATATGGGAGATAAATAGGCTCCCAAGCACACATAGTTAACTTGCTTAGAAACACATAGAAGATTCTGGAACAATAGAAAAATTGCCAACCGTGCCTCTGGAGGCCTGAAACAGGGACTAGAAGGAGACTGTACTTCTCATTGGGTGCCGCAGCTACTTTCAACTCTTTTTAAAAACAAGTTACTCTTGTAACTGACCTTACTTTGGCATTTTGAAGTACTTTGTTTCTCTTAACAACTTGGAAAAAATCACAGTCATTCTGTGTTCTATAAAAGTCCCTACTTATCTGGAGTATTGCTTTTATTGATCCACTCACTCAGCAATGGCAGGTCCCACACAGACACGCCCGGGCCCTGGGGTAATTGGGCCCTAGTTTATGCAGCTGCCTTTACCTCTCCCTGTTGGCCAAGGCTGCAATCAGGCCAGTCTCCTTAGAGCTGCTTTGCACCATCCTGCCCACACTATGTCTTATGCTATGAATTTGCTTTGTGTGCTATAAGGAGCTGCTGAAATAATCATTTCTGGTTCCGCTTACACAAATGCCTGATCAAAGGAGGGCAGGCCACCCACCACCAAGACCCATTCATGGGCAAGTTATTTCCAGACTGCCACAGGCTAGCATTTCTCCTGGCCTGTGGTGAGTACCAGTGTGGATCCAGGACACACTTACTCCAACTGACTCCCATTGTGGCTGCTAGCCCTTTTGACCTCACCCCCTTGTGGCAGATTTTAGAATTTTTTCTCAATATTTGGAAGAGCAGTTGCTTTCTTTTCTGCCAGGTTTATCCATTATGTTTTGTCTTTTTATTGCTGGTAAAAGCGTAATTGTCTATAGCAGTGTTTTTCAGATTTTGAAAATCAGTGCTCCTTTTTGGTAAGCCTGAAATGTGTCTGCTTCTTGCTTTGGGGTCTTTCAGATTCTGACATACTCTCCCTTGGGTTGTGGGGTACATGGCAAATCACACACCCATTCCTGTTATTGTGCATCATCAACCAAGCCTGTTTTTGTAATTCTGTACCTTGTGCTGATACAGATTAATTCCTTACTTGAACTGAGGTCAGAATGAAAGACAAGGGTCCAGACGTGGTGACTCATGCCTGTAATCTCAGCACTTTGGGAGACTGAGATGGGAGGATTGCATGAGGCCAGGAGTGTAAGACCAGTCTGGGCAATATAGTGAGACCCTGTTTCAAAGAAAAAAAAATTAGGCAGGTGTGGTTATGTACACCTGTAGTCCTAGCTACTCAGGAGACTGAGGTGGGAGGATTGCTTGAGCCCAGGAGTTCCAAGCTGCAGTGAGTTATGATTGCACCACTGCCCCCTCGCCGAGGCGACAGAAAGAGACACTCTCTCTCTCCAAAAAAAAAAAAAAAAGAAAGAAAGAAAGAAAGAAAGACAAGGAAGCTTATATATATAAATGTAAACATAAATATATGTATATATGTGTCCATATTTATATAAGTACAAATATATAAGCATACATATGTTATAACTCCTATATACATATAACAGATATTTTCAGTGGTTTTAATTCTTCACTTCTACTTGACATACTCCTCTGAGGTATTCTTGTTTTTCTCTGTTTCTTCTTTCTCTTTATTTTTACTTTTGTTTTATTTCCTTTCTCTTTATTTTTACTTTTGATTTTTTTCTTTCTCCTTACCTTTTAAAGATTACCTCCTTAGCTTTCTATATATCTTCCAGTGGTAGATATTCTGATCAATTGTTAGGGTCAGATTGTTGCGAGGAAACCATTCAACTTCCTGACTTTCCACACTCTGTCCCACCCCCGCACAGTGCATTAGAAACCCTATTTCTGTTTCCCTTGATCCCAAACCCCTCCCACCTGCCTTGACTTCTCATCTCTCTTGACTTTACAGAGAAGTGAGGACAAAAGGACTTTCCTGATAGTTGGTGTTTGATTTTTAAAAATATTTTGTCCTGCCTTTCCTGATTTCCCCAAGTCTCTTGGGATTCTGTAGAATATAATAGAGAAGGGAAGAGAAGCAGGGTTCCCCTCAAGGTTATCCTGTATGCATTTAGAATGTGCAGTGTTAGCCGTGCTTTGGGAGGCTGAGGTGAGTGGATTGCCTGAACCCGCGGGTTCGAGACCCGCCTGGGCAGCTTGGTGAGACCTCATCTCTACAATAAATAAAAAAATCAGCTGGGTATGGTAGTGCGTGCCTGTAATTCTGGCTACTCAGAAGGCTGAAGTGGAAGGATCGCTGGAACCCAGCAGGTCGAGGCTGCGGTGACCAGGAGCGGCCACTGCACTCCAGTGTGGGCGACAGAGTGACACTCCAACTCAAAAAAAAAAAAAAAAAAAAAAAGAATGTGCAGTGTTATCCGCAAGTGCCTATTGTGTTTCCTTGCAAACATACCCCCTTACACCTATTCTATGAGGGAAATAAGCAGTTTCTCCTCATAGCCAATAAATATGTATTGTATTCAGTACTGGAAAACTACAGAAATAGTTTTGGTGGGGTAGAAAAGGCTGGAATAGTGAACAAGACAATGTAATATGTAATAAGGAGGCAATGACTAAAAGATCAGAAGGATTTCGTGTGGGAGAATGCAATGATCACTGAGGACAGTGGTAGATGTATAAACTATAATTCAATTACAGCCCTCATGACTCCATTTTATAGGAAAGTGAACTGGTCAGAAGAGAATAAATTTGCCCAAAATCAAAGTAAATAAGTGGCAGAGTAAAACCCAGTAAAATTCAGGTACTGCCCGGGTCCCAAACTGGCCATTGGGTCGTGCACACATAGCCCAGATACAAATAGTGCTACAAAAACTGAAAACTCTCTTTTCTCTCCTTTTATTGCTTAAGAAGCTTCTTGGAGGAGGTGGAACTTGAAAGGGAGTCTTTAAGAATAGTTCAAAGTTAAATAAGGAGATAAACAGGCAGTCTGTAGGAAGGGAACCAAGTACAGAGAGTTGGTCATAGATGTTGTGTTTCGCAGTCAGTCAGGCAGATGGAACTATATATGAGGAGGCAGGCATTGTGGAGGTTGATCAAAGGTCAAACGTTGGGGAGACTGGACTTTGGGGAACTGTGGAGACTGAGCACAGGGGTTGAGATGTGGTCTGCTAGACAGTGGGAGTTCCTGAAGGCAGTTAAAAGGAGAACCTGGGCAGTGCCTGAATTCAACTGTGTTCTACTTTGTCCCTTATTTTCTTTGATTTGGGGCAAATTTCCTATCCTTTCCTGACCAGTTTATGGAGTCATGGAGGCCTTAATTGCATTATAGTTTATACATTTATAGTGGTCCTCAGTGATCATTTCATTCTCCCACTTGAAATCCTTATGAGCTTTTTAGTCATGACCTCCAGCATGATTGCTTTAGAGTAGTACCTTACCTGCAGTATGCAAAATGCATTGAAAAAAGAGAGCCTAGGATGAAAGAAGCCAACAAAGAAAATATTAAATAGAAATCGGATCTGGTTGAGCCTCTGGAGTTTTAGGCATATTTGTGCAGTGAGGAATGGTTTTCTATAATATGTTCTTTTTTTACTCACCTTGAAGCTATGAGTTTGAGCAAGGAAAATGGCCTTCACCAATTGAGAAGGTATAGTACCTGTACAACCCTCTGCTAAAACTGCCATACAAGCTTTTAGGCCCAAATTGGAAGAAGCTTTTAAATTAGTTAATTTGAGTAGAATGTGGTGAGGGATTATATTAGGGTAGTAATGTGAAGTATCCATCCCTATCATTCTAAAGATAAGTCATAAGAAGTTCTTGAATATGATTTTTTAAAAGTATGAAAATTTTAAAGAAGCTTTAAACTATCATTATTTTCAGATATGGTTGTCTATGTAGACACCCCCTCCAAAACCCTGTAAATAAATAATTAGAATTATTAAGAGTTTATTAAGTTTGTTGAATTCAAAAGCAAGATGGAGCAGAAATACTAATATTAGATATAGTAGACTTCAGACAAAGAAAAATGACAGGGATAAAGAAAGATATTATATACTGATAAAAAGTTCAGTTCACCAAAAAGACATAATAATCCTACAAGTGTATGTACCTGAGAACAGAGGTTCAAAATACATGAAGAAAAAAGTGATAGAACTTAAGGGAGGAATAGACAAATCCACATTTATAAATGGGAACTTCAACATTCTTCTCTTAGCTATTGATAGAATTCGAGTGCGGAAAATCAGCAAGAACATGGGGGAACTGAATAACACTATAAACCAGCTGGATCTAATTGACAGTGATAGACTACTTCACCCAACAATAAGATATGCAGGGATATATATTCTTTTTGAGTGCTCATGAAACATTCACCATAGTTGACCCTATCCTCAGTCATAAAGTAAATCTTAACACATTTTGAAATCGTACAAACCGACTATAATAGACTTCAACTAGAAATCAATAACAGAAAAATAACTAGCAAACTCCAAATGTTTAATAATACAGCTAAAAGTAAATAATCCATAAGCCAAAAAGGAAATTTTATAGGAAATAAAAAAAATATTTTGAATTGAATAAAGGTGAAAATACAGCATACCAAAACTTATGGAATACAGCTAAACTTAAAGAAAATTTAGTAGCATTAAATTATATCAGAAGCCGGGCTCGGTGACTCAGCCTATAATCCCAGAGCTTTGGGAGACTGAGGTGAGTGGATTGCCTGAGCCCATGGGTTCGAGACCCCCCTGGGCAACTTGGCAAGACCTCATCTCTACAATAAGTCAAAAATTAGCCGGGCGTGGTAGCGCGCGCCTGTAGTTCCAGCTACTTGGAAGACTGAGGATCACTGGACCCCAGCAGGTTGAGGCTCCAGTGGCCGGGAGCGGCCACTGCACTCCAGTCTGGGTGAGACTCCAACTCAAAAAAAGAAAAAAAAAATTAGAAAAGAAGAATGGTCTCAAATCAATAATCTAAGCTTCCACCTTAAGAAAATAGAAAAAGGAGAACAAAATAAACCCAAATCAAGCAGAATGAAAGAAGTAATAAAGAGATGAGTAGAAACTAAGGAAATGAGTGGAAATCACTGAATCAGAAAACAGAAAAATAATTAGAATAAATGAAAACAAAAGCTGATGTTCTGAGAAGATGTATAAAGTTCATCTAGCCAGAGTGATTAAGGAAAAATATGAATAGGCACAAATTACTAACACCAGGAATAAAAGAGGTCATATCACTACAGACGTTACAAGTGATTTAAAGCATTAAAAAATGCTGTAAACCACTCTGCACATAAAGGACTACATAGGTAAAATATGCCAGTTCCTTAAGAGTCAAAATCACCAAAGCTCATCAAAGAAGAGACACTTCTCTTTAAAAGCAGAGATAACTAGAATAGTCTTATATCCATAAATACCTTGAGTTTCTTCTGAAAACAAAACTGCATGTTCAGGTGGTTTCTCTCTCAAATTCTACTAAACATTTAAAGAAATAACACTTAATTCTATACACTATCTTTCAGAAAATAGAAGAGAGAACACTTCCCACCCATTTTGTGAGGCCCACATTATCCTCCTATAAAAGGGCCAAAGCCATTACAAAAAAAAAGTATAGGTCAATAACTCTCATGATCATAGATGTAATAATCCTCAAAAATATCAGCAAATCAAACCCAGCAATATATAAAAACAATAAAACACTATGACTAAGTGGAGTTTATTCCAGGAATGTGTGGTTGGTCCAACATTTACAAATCAATGTAATCTCTCATTTTAAATGGCTCAACTGGTGCAGTAAAAGTGTTTGACAAAATTCAAAATCTATTCATGATAAACTATATATATATATATATATATATATATATAAAATGTTTATATATGTATGTGTGTGTGTATATATATATATATATTTTTTTTTTTTTTTTGAGTTAGAGTCTCACTCTGTCACCCACGCTGGAATACCATGTCGTGGCACACTCATGTCCACCCCAGCATTGCCCTGCTGGGCTTAGGTGATCCTTCCACCTCAACCTCCCAAGCAGCTGGAACTACAGGCATGCGCTACCATGCCCAGATAATTTTTATGTATTTATTGTAGAGATGAGGTTTCACCAAGTTGCCTGAGCTGGTCTTGAACCCACGGGCTCAGGCAGTCCACTTGCCTCCACTTGTCTTGGCCTCCCAAAGTTCTGGGATTACAGGCTGAGCCACTGAACCCAGCCAAGGTATTTTATGAAACTAAAAATCTTATGATCTTTAATTAGACAATTGGCATTAAGAAACAGAAAAACCCCTATTTAATGGTGAAAGACTGAATGCTTTTCCCTTAAGATTTACATCAAGACAGGCGTGTTTTCTTTCACTTCTTCTCCTTAACCTCCGTAGAGATCTTAGTGAGCATAATAAGGCAAGAAAAATAATTAAAGACATACAGAGTGGAAAGGAATAAACAAAACTTCCCTTATTTATAGATGACATTATAGTCTGTGTATAAAATACTGATAAAAGGATGAAAAATTTTCTAGAACTACTTAAGTGAACTTATCAAAATCTCAGGATGCAGGCATATCCAAAAGCCAATTATATTTCTGTATACTTGTGTGAACAATTTAGAAAACAATATTTAAAGTTATAGAAAAATATGTGCAGGATTCATGTGTTGAAACTACAAAACATTAATGAGAGAAATTTAAAAAGACTTAAATGCAGACATAGCACATTCAATATTGTAGAAATCAATCTAGTTATGATGTCAGTTCTTCCTGTATTGATCTATAGATTTAATGGAATTTCATTCAAAATTTCAGCAAAGTATTTTTGTAGATACAAACAAGCTAACTCTAAAATTTGCATAGGTAGGCAAAAGAACTGGAGGATTAAAAAACTTTTGGAAAAGAGTATAGTTGGAAGAATCAAACTACTAGAAAGTTACTATAATCAAGACAGTGTGGTACTGACAAAGACGTACATTTAGATCTACTGAACAGAGGGTTTGGAATAAGACCCACACAAATATGGTCAATTGATTTTGTACCAAGATGCAAAGGCAATTTAATGGAGAAAGGATTACCTTTTTAACAAATGATGTTGGAACAATTGAACTTCACATAAATAAATCATATAGCATGTGCTCTTCTGTGTCTGGCTTTTTCTTCAGTATATCATTTTTTAGATGGATCCATGCTGTTGCTTGTATTAGTAGTTTATTCGTTTTTAGTCTTTTTAAATATTCCATTGCTCAAATGTATTGTAATTTGTTTATCCATTCACCTATATGAATTGTTTTCAGTTTTTGGCTTTTCTGAAAAAAAATACGAGGGGGACTTCCCCCTCAAACAACCTCAGAATTTATTTATTTAAAAAAGTGTTTATATTTTTACATGTTTAAACTTCAGTTATTTCAAAGTACTATCTGTTTGATGCAATACACCTGTTGAGATGCTTTTTCCAACTGCTCAAAACAATATTTAAACTCGTCCATTTGTATGCACCTCTTAGTGCTTCTGCTGTTTTTTTTTTTCCACCTATTCCACATTGGCAAAATGTTTCCCTTTGAGGACTTTTTTATCTGAGGAAACAAAAAAAAGTTGCTCAGGGTGAGGACGGGTGAATAGGGAGGATGTGGCATGGGGATTATGCCATTTTTGGCCAAAAACTGCTAAACACTTAGAGTGGTGGTGAGGGCAGGTGTGCTTGTAAATCATCCTTTGTGAAATGAGGAAACACGTTGAAAGAATCTACAAAAAGAAAATTTCACTGACGCCAGACACAGCCTCTCACAACAACACTAGCTGATACACTGATGCTGATGGGATTCTAGAATACTTACCTAGTGGAAGAAGCCTGCCCTCCAAAAAAATAATTCTGGTTTTTTGCGGGCTGCCCTTTATACTATAAACATTCTTGAACAAATCTTTTTATGAACCTATGTTTTTATTTTTTCAGAAAAATTCCCAGGAATATGGTTGCTGGGATTTTCCAAAGTGTTTGTATCACTTTATACTCACACCATTTATGTCTAGTTGCTTCATACCCTTGTCAGGACTTGATATTATCAGTCTTTTTGGTTTTTTGTCATTCTAGTGGGTGTGTAATAGTTTTGCAGATGACTTTAATTTGTATTTTCCTAACAAGTAATGATGTTAAACACCTTTTTGTGAATTTATTGGACATTCAGACATCTTCTTTTGTGAAATACCTGTTCAATTTTTTGTTCATATAAAAATTTAATTCTCTGTCTCTTCGATATTGATTTGTTAGTTCTTTATATATTTTGGATATGTCATTTATCAGTTATATTATTACCATTGCTTTCCCCCATCGTTGCTTGCCGTTTTAGTTTCTTAGTGTCTTTTGATGAACAGAGTTTTAAATTTTGATAAAGTTCAAGTTAATATTTTTTCTTTTATCATTAGTAGTTTTTGTATCCTGTTGAAGAAATCATTGCCTGTGCCATAGAAAAAGATATTCTTCTGTTTTCATCTAGAGGCTGATTATTTTACATCTAAGACTATAATGCACCTTAAATAAGTATTTGAGTGTGTTGTAACATGAGAGTCAATTTCATCTTTTTTTCCAAATGAATAGCTAGTTTTTCCAGCATTTATTGAAAAGCCCATCTTTTCCCCATTGTTGCAATGAACTCTTTGTCACAATCAACTTATAGTATAGTATATATATGTCTGTTTCTGGGCTGTTTCTGTTCTATTTTACCTATCTTTTAAATGTTCTAAATATCCTTTTGTAACTACTCATCGTAGTTGGAGAGTATCTATTTCCAGGATTAAGTAAAATCAAGGTTAAAATTTACTTCTAGGTTTTGACCTGGGAAATTGATTTGATAAGCTATTGTTGAGTTTTGTCCTGTGTACCTGGCAAAATTGTAGGAATACAAAAATGAATAAGATGGATCTTGTCCTTGAGGAACATATGGACTAGTGAGAAAGACCATATAGTAAGTCTGTGTTCCCTCCCCACCATGTAAATAGCTTCATTGAGGCAGCATAAAGTGTGGTGAATCAGGTGATTGCACATTTTCGAAGAAGACATGGCTGCCAAGCAGGTAGAATTAAAAGATAGAGCCTGGAAAAGAAGATTGAATAATAGAGATTTTATGTTATCCGTGTGTGATAGTTATAAAAGACATGAGAATGTATGAATCTGGAAAGAGGACTCTGTTTACTTGTTCTGACAGGAGCTCTGAACTAATGCCCTTGAAAACAGATAAACGTCTCTTGGCTTTATGAAAGAAAAAAGTCATAAGGTTTTAATGTGGTTAACTGCCCTAATCTTCATGCTTTTTCAAAAGTGTCCATTAGATTTTAGTTTGGCATTTGGGAAGATTTTTGGCATTGATGACAATCTCACAGATTTGGAAGATTTAGGATCTGTTTGAATAAACAGCTGAGTTAGAAGAGGCAACATTGTAAACGAACAGAAGGCTCTGGCCAAATCTGACTAAAAATAGGACAGTTTTGCAACCTCAGCAAGGACTAAAGATAAAAACAAAAATTAAGGCATGGTGATGCATAAGGGCTGTGATATCTTCAGGTGTTTCCAGTTTTTCTGGATATCAGTGACAGGGAACAATGTTCATAGTACAGCTGAGGTTTTGAGACTGGATTATTTTGTTTGGTTGGTTTTTCTTTATACCCTGGTCACAAAAGAGTTCTAAATGTGCCTTGAGCCTAGTAATGTTCATGGTTATATATATATATAGCCATCTCAGCTTTAGTATCCTTAAGGCAAACAAAATTCATTATATATTATTCATTACATATTATAATTATATATTATAATACATTATTCATTATATATTATGCAGTGTTAGAAAAGCAGTCTTGTTACTGTATGCATTATAGGAATTGGACAAATAACTTTGACGGGACAAATAGCTTTCCCTAGCATGCCATGAACTAGACAGCCATCACAGTGGGTATTTGAGCGTTGATCTCAAACTTGGATCCCAAAACACAAACTATAAAAAACAGAAAGGAAGCAGAGCATTATCTTTCTTTCCTTTTGGATGTTTCCCCAGAATATGAATCACACCCTTTTTCATTTTACTTTTACACTGTTCCTTATTTTCAAAAACAAACAAAAAGCATCTCAACTTTGTATTATAGATCAAATAGTAGACCTGGTGCTTTGTATTATAGATCAAATAGTAGATTTCTTTAGCTCTAGGTGCCAATTCTGCTGATTGATACTGTGCTGAAGCATTTTTTTTTTTACACTATTGTGACAGGGTCTCACTCTGTCACCTAGGCTAGAGTGCAGTGGCAAGATCATAGCACACTGCAGCCTTGAACTCTTGAGCTCAAATGATCTTCTCACCTCAGCCTCCTAAGTAGCTGAGACTACAGACGTGTGCCACCAAACCCAACTAATTTTTAAAAATGTTTTCTAGGAACAATGTCTCACTGTGTTGCTAAGGCTGGTCATGAACTCCTGGCCTCAAGTGACCCTCCTGCCTCAACTTCCCTGGTAACTGGGATTACCCGGTGTGAGCCACCACCCCTGTCCCTGCAACACTATCTTAAAAGTATAGTCTGACTTTGGATTTGGTCAAGGAGGGCTACAATAAATAAGGGGTCAGCAAACTTTTCTGCCTGGGGCCAGATAGTAAATATTTTAGGCTTTGTGGGAAACTGTTCTGCTGTTACAGTGTGCAAACAGTCATCAGTCATAGACAGTCTGTAATGGAGTGAGCATTGCTGTGTTTTATCAAAACTACTTATAGACATGGATATTAGAGTTTCATGTAATTTTCATGAGTCACAGAATATTCTTATTTTGATTTCTCAACCATTTAAATATGTAAAAATTATTCTTAACTTATGGACCATATAAAAATAAGCAATGGACTGGATTTGACCTGCAGCTCTATTTGCCAACCCTTGCAATAGATTGTCACTGGTTGCATTTGGTTTAAGAGGAAAATTGGTGGCATTCCTGCTATTTACTGGGATTAAAACTCCAATACTTCAGAGGATTCAGTGCCAAAAGGTCTATGAAGCATAAGTAAGGCCATTCTCTGTTTAATAAACCATTACTGTTAATTATTTAAGGAAAGAAACCAAAGTCTAGAATGAAAGTCATTTGCAAACCGGGATAGAATTGTTTCATTGCTTTAGGCCTTGAGTGGAAGTGTTGAGAGCTCAACAAAGACCATTATGTGCAGCAACAGAACCAGGAAGAACATATGTTGGATAGTGAAATGTTGGTTTCCCTGGCTGCCCTTCTTGCCTGGTTACTCCATTGTCTTTCCCTTTCCAAGGCACACATCTGACTCTGAGGCTGGACCTAGGTAACTAAATGTTAAGTCTATAAAAGGGGCAGTGGTTCTGCCTACACAGTTGATCTCAAAGCCAACAAGCAGTGTTGGACAGCTTGTGCTCTGTTAGAGTATCAAGATATGGTGATCTTGAGCAGACCTCTCTCCTAGTATGCTGCACTATGCATATAGATTTTGCTTCCTGTCTTCCTTTATTCATAGAAACACTTAACTCAAACATATGCCTTGGTAAAATGGCCAACTTAGCATCAACTCTATAATATAATGTTCTGTCTGGCAATCCCTCTTGACAGTTGATATCCCCAACAGCTTGTTTCTTGGGAAGGCATAATTGTCTTTATGATAAAATGAATCTTCAGCTTCTCTTAATATTTCTGTTCTACTTGCAAACGCTTTTGAACTACTTCCCATGATCTTTGTGTCTTCACCTGTTCAATAAACCCAGCTGGAAGAAGTGACTCAACAAGGCCAGTTGGTACCACTGTGAATTCCTTACCACCCAACTCAAATGGGCCCTAATTGCTGCCTCCAGATCCTTCTTTTGTCAGATCAGCATATTTGTTTATTCTCCAAAATGATAGTGTTCTTCCCTTGTCTATTTTCATCAAGCTTCTGTCTTCCCGGTGTTTTGTCTCATAGCTGAACTCACTTTCTATTTCACAGAGAAAAGTGAAACTGTCAGATGGATGGGATGAACTTAACTTTTGTTAAGGAATCAAAGACCACCTATATCTATAACCATTCCTCCTCTTCTTCCTACCTGTTCTAATAGAGGAGGTATCATTTCTTTATCCTTCCATCTATGTTCCTGTTCTTATCTCCTCCTGAATTTATTATGTTATCAATGATCACTTCTCTCTTCTGTATATTCAACCATGCTTGCAAGTAGTTTGTTTCATTAAAAATTGAACATGTTAGCCGGGCTCGGTGGCTCAGCCTGTAATTCATCGCCTTTGGGAGGCTGAGGTGAGTGAATTGCCTGAGTCCGGGGGTTCGAGACCCGCCTGGGCAGCGAGACCTCATCTCTACAATAAATCAAAAAATCAGCCGGGCGTGGTAGCGCACGCCTGTAATTCCGGCTACTCGGAAGGCTGAGGCAGAAGGATCGCCGGAGCCTAGCAGGTCGAAGCTGCGGTGGCTGGGAGCGGCCACTGCACTCCAGTCTGGGCGACTGAGTGAGACTCCAACTCAAAAAAAACAAAAAAAACCAAAAATTGAACATGTTTGATCTCTTCTTTTTCAACAACAAGAGCTCCCTTGACTTTCCTCTCGCCCTCATTTACCTCTCCTCCTTTATATATCCCCAGACTTTTAGAAAGATTTGTCAGTATTCATTGTCTCCCTTTGTTTGCCTCACATTCACTATATATCCTGCCCTATCTGGCTTAGCCTATTTCTTTACCAAGCCACTCTTCCAAGCTCAGTAAAATATCAAAGTTCTTAAACTTCATGTTGCTGAATCCAAAGGACACCTTGTGAGTCTTTCTTACTTGACCTTGCAACAGGATTTGGCATCGTGGATTGGTTTTTCTTGAAGTGCTTTTTTCTTCCCTGTGGCTTGAGTGATACCACATTCTTCTGGGGTTCTTCTTCTGGGCTTCTTGTTGTTTTTCTGGCCACTCCTTATTTGTCTCCATTGCAGGAAATAATGGATTTCCTCATGGATCATCCTATAATCTCTCCCTATGCAATTTCCTTCATGTGGTTGACTTTAGTGACTATTGTATGTCGATGACTCACAAACTTCTCATGAGCCCTCTTTAAACTGCAGATGGTAGATCCCACAGGGCCTAATATACTTTGGGTAAGGGCTTGAATTTTGAGCAAAGGAGTAACATGATTTTGCTTATTTTTTTCTTTTCTTTTTTTTTAAGTTGGAGTCTCACTCTGTCACCCAGACTGGAGTTCCCGGCCACCGCAGCCTCGACCTGCTGGGCTCCGGTGTTCCTTCCGCCTCAGCCTTCCAAGTAACTGGAACTACAGGCGCGCACTACCATGCCCGGCTAATTTTTTGATTTATTGTAGAGATGAGGTCTCGCCAAGTTGCCCAGGTGGGTCTCAAACCCGCAGGCTCAGGCAATCCACTCACCTCAGCCTCCCAAAGCGTGGGATTACAGGCTGAGCCACTGATCTGGCTTACTTTTTTCTTTTTAATCACTCTTCCTTTTTAATCACTCTTCCTGCTGTGTGCAGGATAAACAATCAAGACGCAAAAGTGAAAACAAGGAGACCTCTTAGGAGGTTGATGTTCAGGGAAGAAGTCATGAGAGCTTGGTTTTGGGTGATAGCTCCAGTTAGATGTTCAAAACTACTTCAAGCTGGGCGTGGTAGTGCGAGCCTGCAGTTCCAACTACTTGGAAGACTGAGTCAGAAGGATCACTTGAACCCAGCAGGTCGAGGCTGCAATGACCATGAGCGTGCCACTGCACTCCAGCCTGGGCAACAGAGTGAGACTTCAACTAAAAACAAAACAAAAAACTCCCCCCAAAGAAAACAAAAGCCAAAACTACTTCAAACCCAACATGTCCAAGACCTAATTCATGGTCTCCTGTCCAGACATTCCTATTGTGGAGTCTGCCATCACATCCATCCAGTTGGATGAGTTGGAAACCTTGACCCCACTTTTTCCTTCTGATTCACCTTAATACGTTCTGGCCCTCTTCTACCTTGTTTTTAGCACAATAGCCAGAATAGTTGTCAACATACAAATCTGATACCATCCCCAGGCTAATTCCTTTCAATATTTCCCATCACTCAAAGGAAAATGACTGAACAATTTGAATATGTCCACATAAATTTCTTCGTAGTCTGGTCTTGATACGTCTTTCCAGCTACCTTTCCTATATTCCTCTTTGCTTCTGTAATTCTCTACCTTCTGCTTTTATTGTTCTCTGCCACACTGCCCTCTTTTCTCTACTTATCTGCAGAGTTTTGGTTGAGGTACCACTTTGGGGAAGATTTCCATAGTGCTTAATCTCTCAGCTTAGGTCAGAGTCTCTTATGTTCTCATAGAACCAGGTTTCTTTCCTTTTGTAGGCTTATCTTGCTTTTCAAATATACCAGAGGTGCCAAATAAGAAAGGGATTGGCAGTAGTGGGACTCTGCCAGGGGGAGGAGGGATGTAACATCAATAAGGGTACCTGAATTTTATTTGCACGATGACCACTTATGTACCTAACCCTGAATTGTACCCCACATCTATAAAATAAAAATAATAATTTTTAAAAAGGTATACACATTTTAAGATGTTATCCTTGTTTTACTTTTAGTTCGCCATAATCAGAAGTGTCTGGACACTGATGATAACTATTTTGAGCATGCTTGTAATTGCAAAAATCAGACATGACTTGTGTTCCTCTTTTGTGGTTGATATATACTGAATATGACAATGTTATTTATTTTATTTTATTTTTTGAGTATGACAATTTTAATACAGTTTTTTCTTTCTTAAAATTTGTATTCTTTTTTGGCACTCGTATATTTGTTTATAGGATTATTTGATTACTATTGTTTTATGACATGAAAGACTGTGTTAGTCAGGGTTCTTCAGAGTTATAGAACCAATAGGGGTGTGTGTGTGTGTGTGTGTGTGTGTGTGTGTGTGTGTGTGTGTGTGTATGTGTTTGTATGTAGAGAGAGAGAGAGAGAGAGAAAGAGAGAGAGACAGATCAATCATTTGATTTTAAGAAATGGGCTCATGTGATTGTTGGGGCTGGCAAGTCTGAGATCTGGGGAGTCAGCGGGATTGACATCCAGGGAAGAGTTGATGTTGTAGTCCCACATCTGAAGTTTCTTGTTCAGCAACTTCAGACTTATTTCTTTGGGTCATCAACTGATTGGATGAGCCCCACTGACATTCTGGAGAATAATTTGCTTTACTGATAATCTACTGATTTAAATATTAATCACATATAAAAATGTTAATAACAGCAACATCCAGACTGGTGTTTGACCAAAAACTGGGTACTATATCCTAGCCAAATTGATATATAAAATTTACCATCACAGGGATTATGTCTGCTTTAGCCCATTATTGTATTCTCATGTCTACCACAGTGTATGATGTAGAAGACACTCAATTGGTATTGGTTGTATGGATTTACGAGTGTTAGATTTCTGTTTTCTATCTGCGAGAATGCCAGTGAGTGTAGTGCATTTCATGGCTGTAAGCACTGTTCTTCAGAGTAGTTCTTTGTGTTCATTATACAATTTTTTGTTGATAAACAGTTTTGGGATTCAAGAAATATCTCTAATTTTTGACAAATTTGTTTTCTTGTACTTCATTTATAGTCCCTCTTAGCCTGTTCCTTTGCAGACTCTTGGTCTAGTCCCATAAGAAAGTCTTATCAGCTATTTGATTTGACCATTGGATTGGCTCTACTCTGGCATTCCTCTACTTTTTTTTTTCCTCTTGTATTTTTCTTGGATGTAGTAACCAGAGCCAACTTTGTTCTCAGTGTAATTGGACCATAACTTTATTTCAGGAGATAATTGCATTTTTATTTCCCAATACTCTTCCATTTTATTGGTCATTTTGGCTCCAGCAGCACATTGTACTAAAATTTCTATTTCTAAAACCAAACTTCTTATTCTGACCCTGTGTCCAGAGTTTTCTATTTCTGTCACTGGTGTCAGACACCAAGACAAGAATGCTTGGAGTCATTCTTGACTTTTCCTACCCCCACCATTCCCATTCTATTAAAAGATTCTCTTGGTTCTTTTTTCAAATGGTCCTTCAAAATTGATCCTTTTTCTTTTCTCCCCACACACTCTTATGGGCTCAATTCATGATAATAGATTTATTACTGATGTTCCTGCTACTATTCTCTCTCAGCTTTAACTTATTGCAGCCAGCAATGCCAGATGAATCTTCCTAAGTGTCAGCTTGAGTATAATTTCTTCTCCTTAACTCTCAGTACTCAATTTCTACTTTGACACTTGGTCTTCTCTACATACCTGAGTAACATCCAAACTTTGTTTCTTTTCGTTTTGGACCTTCAGTGCTGAGGGTTAAGTTAATCTTACTTCTCAGACCATGGCACACAATCATCTTTGGGCTCTGTAATCCTGTTTTCTCATTTATTTAATTTCCTTTTTCTTTTTTCTCATAGCAACAATTAGAAGGTATTGTCTTTTGTCTGTGTATTCTTATAAAATATGTATTGTTACTTTGGTTATTTTAATTTATATGACTTGTACTCTAGATCTCATTTTATGTTGTGTTATTTTATATATGTCACTACTTTTTAGATCTATCCATGATGACATGTGAACATGTAGTTCAATACTTTGCTATTTCTCTTTTTAGTCACATCATTGTATATGTTTGTTAGTGTTTAATGCTTCTCTCCCTAGAGGTCTACTGTATTGGCTAAGTTGATTTCTCTATATTTCATTGTTTGTACTGCTTTTATGAATGATATATTTTATAGTTGGGTTTTGCTACTGTCGAGTAATGAGGTTGATTTTTTAAATAAATTATCAACAGCCTTGATGAAGTCTCTTAATTCTCATAGTTGTCATCTATTAATTTTTCTTAATGTGTTGAACCACATGACATGCTGATATTTGACCATTTTGTCTACAAAAACTATAGTTTCAAATAGGTCACCCTAATAGATAATCAAATTGTCTACAAATAGAGATAACTTTTTTCTTCTTTTATACCTTATACTTTTTCTTTTCCTAGGTTTATCAGAACTTCAAGACTATGTTAAATAGCACTGATAATGAGTATCCTATAGTTTTGCTATTACCTATATGTTCTATGTAGACTTTTGGTTCATGTGGGGATACTTTATCAAGCTTAGGAAATTTCTTCTTTTTTTTTGAGTTGGAGTCTCACTCTGTCGCCCAGACTGGAGTGCAGTGGCACTCTCTCGGCTACTGCAGCCTCGACCTGCTGGGCTCTGGCAATCCTTCTGCCTCAGCCTTTCAAGTAACTGGAACTACAGGCCTGTGCTACCATGCCTGGATAATTTTTGATTTATTGTAGAGATGAGGTCTCGCCAAGTTGCCCAGACAGGTCTCAAACCCACGGACTCAGGCAATCCACTCGCCTCGGCCTCCCAAAGTGCTGGGATTACAGGCTGAGCCACCGAGCCCGGCCAGGAAATTTCTTCTTATCCCAGTTTGCAATGAGATATTTTTATTCTTATTTGTTCTAATCATAATAGATGTTGAATTGTAGCACATGCTTATTATGTATCTATTGAGAGAATCATATTGTTTTTCTCCTTTACTATATGTAAATGAAGTAAATGAAATTGATAGATTATTATGTTGAATCATCTGGACATTACTGGGAAAACACTACTTAATGATATATTTTAAAAATAAATAACACTACTTAATTACATATTAAAAAATTAAAGTTTTGTTTAATATTTTATTTTGGATTTTTTTTTCACATTCATAAGGAAATTGACCTATAGCTTTCTTGTTTTTTTTTAATTTTTAATTTAAAATTGTGGGGTACAATTCAGGGTTAGGTATACAAATATTCATTGTGCAGGTACCCTTGTTGATGAGATGTGTTCCCCCTTCCGCAGGTGGATAAGCTTTATTTTCTTAAAACTCTTAAATGGCTTAGGAATCAAGTTTGCATAGTTTAATTTCATTAAATAGGAGAGGCAACTTTCAATTCTACTTTCTGGAACGTTTTGTATAAGGTAGATATGATCTTTCTTTGAAAGGCAGCACTCACCTGGAAACTGTTGGGTCTTGGTGGGGCCAAACTACCTGTCCTTCCCAACTTAACTCTATCACCCTTCTGTAACATCTTTGTCATCTAATCAAGCTGGCCCATCATTCCTGTTTCTATTTCAGCATGTTTCCTCTTGCTCTTCTTGATATAGTGACTTTCCTTTCTTCTGTTTATTTAAACCTTACTATTCAAGGCCCAGGATATATCCAGAATCACTCTTGAAATTATTTCTGATGTGCTAAACCTTCAGCAGTGCTCCTATTTTTTGGCTTCCTATATTATTTATTGTCTGTTTCCTTCTTTTGACCCTTAGCATGAGCAATATTGCTTAATTATTTATTTCATGTGTATGGATGTCTAGCATCCCCCTCTTTCAAATATGGATTTTAAACCTGAATTATGCAAAATACCTAGCTCCTCTTAGAAACTCTAACTGTTGGTGATGATCATTTGATTATATCGAGCTCACCTTTGATCAACCTGGCCTTTCACACTTCCATAATCACATCAATGTACAAGGGAGATCCAAGAAAACCCAGAAGTATCTTTTTGTTGGGGGTCTCTCACAGTGCAAACTTTTCCTGCTAGGTAAGTGTTCTGGGAACCCATTGGCATCAGGTTACTAGGTAGCATTGATGTTCGATGCTGTGTTCAACTTCAGTGAATTTTGTTTTAGAGATTTTTTTTTAATGCATCTGCCCATTTAATGATGGGTGATTTACAAGCTCACTTGCCTACCTTGCGCTGAATGTTCAACAGTTTTTAACCAAAAATAGCATGACCCCCATTCCCCACCCTCCTTATTCACCTGATCTTGCCCCAGCAACACTTTTTTTTTGTTTCCCCAGATAAAAAAAGTTCTCAAAAGGAAAAGTTTTGCCGATATGGAAGAGGTGAAACAACAAATGGCAGAGGCACCAAAAGACATCATAATTGACGAGTTCAAAAACTGCTTTGAGCGGTGAAAAAAGCATCTTGATAGATGTATTGCATCAAATAGAGAGTACTTTGAAGGTGACTGAAGTTTAAACATGTAAAAATAAATACACAATTTTTATAAATAAATTCCAGTTCTTTTGGGTCCCCCCTCATATTCTCACTACAGAAGAACTCTTTTCACTACATCTTTCTTATCATAACTGCATCCACAAATCCTTTACTTTTATTAAGTCTTTACTCAAATGTCACTTTCTTGATATAGCCTCCCTTGACCACTCTATTTCAAATCGCAGTTCCAGTGCTCCACATTCATGATCAAACCCCCACACTGTTTTACTTTTTCCCCATAACAATTAGCATTTACAAACTCTACATATATTTTTAGTTTATTTTTTTAATCTCCCTATTGTAAGATTATGTCCTCTTTTTTTTTTTTTTTTTCTTCGAGTCGGAGTCTCAATCTGTCCCCCAGGCTGGAGTGCAGTGGCACACTCATGGCCATTGCAGCTTTCACCTGCTAGTCTCTGGTGATCATTCTGTCTCAGCATTCCAGGTGGCTGGAACTACAGGCGGATGCCATCACATCCGGCTAATTTTTTTGATGTACTGCAGAGGCAAGGTCTCACCAAGTTGCCCAGGCTGGTCTTGAACCCCTGAACTCAGGCAATTCTATCGCTTCAGCCTCCCACCGTGCCCAGCCTCAAAGGCAGAGAGTTTGGTCTGCTTTGTTCACTCCTGTATCTTGATGCCTAAAAGAATGTCTGGGTCCTATTTAGTAATCAGTGGAAATTAGAATAAGTGAATAAAATAAAATACTCAAGCCTCCAGTTAAGAACTTGTCCTGCAATTTATTCTTTCGACCACTATGGGGCTGCAAGGGCGTACTGGTTGGTTAGGTCCTGGGGGTTTGGGATTTCAAGGGGATTGAAGTCTTTCCTACATATTTATTCAAATGCTTTTCTCCTTTGCCAAAAAAGAGCTATGAGCCTTTTTCCTCTGATTGCTAAATTCTCTTAGGCCAAGGAACTTATTTTGTCTCTTCAAGTGTTCTACTGAGAAAATCATCTTATAATGGTGCTCTTTGGAGTTAGTCACAAGAGAAGTACCTCATTTTCTTCCCTGGTTCTCTCATTGCTCTTGGGCTCTACCTTTAGTCCTGTCCCTCTTAGAGTCAAATTGGGAGAGGGAGGGAGGATCAATTTCTCAGATTGTTAAATTTCCACTTCTCAGATAGTTTTAAATTCAGTGTCTCATGACTCAGGTTTCTTGTTATCCTTGGAAATATTTCTAAGGTCTGTTATGCTTTCCTTTACACTATTGATACGGGAATCAGCACGGTGTGGTGAGATAAACTTTTAGGTCCAGTCTAATTACTAATTGCCTTGGACCTCAGACAAATCATTTTAGAGGCTTAAGACTCCTCCATTGTAAAATGAGTGAATCAGATTAGGTGCCTTGTAAGGTCTTTTTTTTCTAGCAGCTAAACAGAAATTCAAGAAATATGTTATTTTTTTTTCTTTTGATAGGGAGCTATTCCAGACAGCTCTCATCTGGTGTTTTGCTTAATTTACACACAATGATTAATTTACACACAAACTTAACCTGTATCCCTTGGCAACACTTAGCAACTGCCTGCTTTCAGAAAACAGTTCAGTTAGGTGTTTAAAGGGACATTTCCCATATGTTTAAAGGGACATTTCCCATATATCAGAGCAGAGAAATGAGGATAATGTTGATTTCATTTGAGGACACAATCCCTTCCAATTTGGCAGTTATTTTCCTTATATAAGTGTGTTATAGTCTCCTGTTCAGGTTTTGCCCACTTGTACAATTTTTGTGTATAATTCCAGAGGTGTATTTCTGCTAGCTTGATAAGGAATCATTGGTTATGTGCTTACTACTTTCTAGAACATGGACCAAAATTCATGCCATACCTTATCTCTCTCTCTCTCTCTCTTTTTTTCTTCTTTTGAGTAGGAGTCTCTGTCACCTAGACTGGAATACAGTGGCATGCTCATGGCCACCCAGCCTCAACCTCCTGGGCTCAAGGGATCCTTCCGCCTCAGCCTTCCAAGTAGCTGGAACCTCAGGCATGTGCCACCATGCCTAGATAATTTTATGATTTATTGTAGAGACTAGGTCTCGCATTGTTGCTCAGGCTGGTCTCGAACCGCTGGACTCAGGCAATCCTCTGGCCTTGGCCTCCCAAAGTGCTAGGATTACAGGCATGAGTCACCACACCCAGCTGTCTCTTAATTCTTCAGTAACTCTGAGGATTAGAGTAATGTCACTTTTTTACAGACTCAGCGAAATGTCCTGAGGCAGCACAGATAGTCATGACAGAGTCAAGCAGTCAGCCCCTGGGCTACCTGCATCCAGGAGCTATGCTGTTTACCTTGTACTGTGCTTTTTCCTGCTACTTCATCAGTTGCCTGTTTATCTCTGTCAACAATAAACAAAGTGGTAGGGACAGTTTAATCAGTAATATACTACTGGAGTAGGAAAAAGGGGCCAGCATGAACTAAACCCTGCTTCAATTTGCATTGTAAGGGGAGGATAGAGTAGGCAAGCGCTCAGTAGTGTCAGGGAAGTGAAAAATTAAATGAGGTTGGTCAGTGTAGGTGCTGATTAGAACAACTGTGTCTATTAGCTGGCAATGATCCAAGAAGTGAGGCTTCAGTTCAGGTCCTTGAGAAAAACACTCCTGAGATGTAGGAGATAAGGTATGCATCTGAAAAGAACATAGGAAGAATGCGCAATGACAAGCCCTTTTTAGTAAAGGGTCTAAGAAAAAGTAGTCTGGGGCCTATGGTTAGGTGTTGGCTAGAGACAGTAAATTCTCTCATCAGCCTTGTGTTTTCTCTTTTATAAGAGTCATCCTAGGGATGCACCGTGTTAGAAATGCTCAGTGTTTGTTAAATCTAACACAAGGAGGAGAGTAGACAAAATCATTTGTGTTGAATGTCTGCAGTTCTCATGGGCCAAAATTGAAGCCCAGTGGAGGAGAGGGCTTCAAGGGTCCTGGCTAGAGTTTGTTAAGGAGAGAATCTTTGTCACCTCTATTGTTTATAAGGGGGAAACATTGGTGGTTTATAAAGATAATTCCTAATTCCTAATCAGTCCATGGTTGTGGTTCCAAGTCATAAAATCACAGGTCTTCCTTGTTCTGCTCGAAGCTTGACCTTGCATGGCCTGACCTTTCTCTTCACCAGGATAGACCTGAACACAGCTTCTGTGCCTGAGGCTCAATAAATACTATTTGAGGGCTCGCCTGTGTCCTTGTACCATTTCTAGGTTGCAGAAGAGCTGGAACAGTGTCCTTTCTAGAAATGACTTAGGATGATCTTTTCACTGTTCTTCTGTTTGTTTTATTTGAGAGAGCAGTGTTGCTGGATGGGAACAAAGGAAAGCAGAGAAATGAGTAAGAATTACTAAGGACAACTTTGAATGGCCCTCTGTGTGTGTATAGCTTTAGCACTGCACATGAATTTCATATCGATGAACTTTTAAATGTACATCTGTCTGTATTCATCTTAATGCTGTGATGTGGGGCATACTTATCCTCATTTTACAGTTAGGAAGCTGATACCCAACTAGCTGAAACGTAGATCCTCGTTGACTCTCTTGATTCTTCCATGCAATTTGTTTTTTCCTTTTCCTACGTTATAGAATTCACATTTCCCTTGGATGGTGTTGCAGACCTAGTTACCTTGAAGAAGGTTATTTATGTGATGCCTGATGGGCCCCTTGATCACCACCTGGTCCTACTCATTTTCCTCTTTAAATTTTCACTTTTCCCAACCCCCTCTTTTTAAAATTTTAAGTACTTCCTGTCAGAAGCTGTTTCTTTTTCCCCTTTCCACTGCCTGCTCTTCTTGTTCCTTATACTCTGCTTTCCGGTCCTTGCATTAATCTCATCCTTGCACCTTCTTCCATGTGTCTGACAATACACATTTTACTCTGGTAAACATATAGATTAGGTTTACATTCTCTGCATAAGGAACATCTTTATGAACTGTGAACTTCTTCAGCTTTGAAAAGCTAGCCATAACACTAAACATTTTAACATTTCGTGACACTCAAGTTCTGCACTAGATTATGAGTTTCATATATTCATTTAACTACTAATATTTATTATATTTCTGCATTGTGTTGGCACTGAGTATAAAACATAATTCCATTCCAGAAAAGTACTCTTGAATAAAACAAACAAACAAAAACATAGTCCTTTCCTTCATGGAATTTTCTTTCTAGTAATAGTAATTTTCTTAGAACAGGTATAATGTTTGGGTATTGGAGAATGAAGTGAAGAAATCAGTAGTATATAGATAATTTGGGAAACTTCAAAATCATTTTTTAAGTTTCCTTTTTAATGCTAGCATTCCTTTATTAATAATCATGTAAATGCATGATATATAATTTTGTCTTAACCTATAATCATATTTAGTATATTAACTTTTAAAAGTGTAGTTTATTCTAATCATTGTAAATTTAATTGCTTTTAATTATTCAGAGATTTTGGTTGCTAAGGAGACTAAAAGGCAAGCTATTGTGTGGGTTGTAAAGGTCTGAAAAATAAAATGCAATTTTATTCATCCCAAATAATCTTGCATTAGAGAAAGAGATTCTGTGTGCTCCAGAGAAAGAATATCTTATAGAAACCCTTGTGGCTAGGGTCTAGTCTTTTGACAAGTTTAATTTAGAAAGGACATATCAATCCTTGGGGAAAGTTTTTCTGCTAAGGTCTAACTGACCAGATAGTGTAATTTTGTATGAATTTTAATTGAAAGACTAAAATTCAGTTGAGTAGAGGCTTGCCAATACCCTCAAGAACTAGAAAACCCTGTGTACTCTTATGTGTGCACATGTGTGTGTGAAGAATATTTTTGCTCATGTTTAAACAAGATGGGGTATAAGAAATATCAGGTTCTAGGCTTTGTGGTAAAGGGCAGAAAAGAGAAATTAGTTCCATGGGCTTGGTGATATAAGTTGGCAAATAAAAAGGAGAAAATTAAACACTTCAATTACTTTTTGTCTTCTTTCCCCTGTGAACAGTGATCTGATTTAAAAAGGTAAAATCAGTATTAGTGATTGGGAGTTAAAGCTTCAGATTTTGTAAGAGAATATTAACTCATTTTTGCCATTGTCACTTGACCTCATTCATTATTGTCTATAATTTTAAAAACTTAACTATAAAAACACATAACATAAAATGTACCATCTTATCCATTTTTAAGTGTACAGTTCAAAGTGTTAAGTATATTCACATTGTTATGCAAGTGGTCTCCAGAACTTTTTCATCTTGCAAAACTAGAACTCTGTTTTCATTAAACACTAACTCCCCATTTTTCTCTCACTTCAGCCCCAGCAACCCCTATTCTACTTTCTGTCTCTGTGAACTTGACTACTTTAGTTATCTCATATAAGTGGAATCATACAATATTTGTCTTTGTATCTGGCCTAGCATTTTACTTAGCATAATGTTGTAGCATGTGACAGGAATTGCTTCTTTTTTTAAGGCTGGGTAATATTTCATTTTATGTATATACCCATGATGTTTATCCATTCATCCATTGGTGGATATTTGGGTTGCTTTCATCTTTGACTATTGTAAATAATACTGCTATGAATATAGGTGTGTAAACACTTCTTCTGGATCCTGCTTTCAATTCTTTTGGAATTATATACCCAGAAGTGAGAATGACTGGTAACTTTTAAGAACTTGTAGATAAGGACAGAAATGCTTGAAGAGCAGAACTGAATAAAGTCACTCTAGTTTTTTTTTTCCCCCAGAAGAAAAAAAGGCTGATAGTTAGTGTATAGCTGATTGACAACATGACTTAAATCCTAAACAAGATGTTAGGATAAATGATTAACCAGTTGTCTTGAGGAAATTTAGAAAAGGAAGCAGTGGTCACTAGGAGCTGGCCTGAGAGGAATAAGAATAAGTTGTGGGAGGCTAACTTAGTATTATTATTTTGTTTTGAAATGAGGCCACAAGACCTATAGATGTGGGCAGATGGAAGATGTGTTAGTCCAGTTTTGCATTGCTGTACAGGAATACTTGAGATTGGGTAATTTATAAAGAAATTGGCTCACGGTTCTGCAGGCTGGATAAGAAGCATGGTGCAGGCATTGACTGGGCTTCTGGTGATGCCTCAGGAAACTTTTACTCATGGCAGAAGGCAAGGAGAGCCAGCATGTCACATGGTGAGAGAGAGAAAGTAAGAAAGAGTGGGGAGGTGCCAATCAGATCTTGCAGCAACCATTATAATAGAGTAAGAACTTACTACTTCAAGGACAGCACTAACTCATTCATGAAGGATTCGCTCTCATGACCCACTTTTTAGTAGACCTTCTCTCCAACATTGGGGATCAATTTCAACATGAGATTTGGAGGGGTCAAATTTCCAAACCATACCAGTAGACCTGGTGAATGTACATGGCTTTGGCAAGGACTGACAGTGACTTTTTGGGCGATACAAGATATGTGGGATGATAGTATCATTAGAATGAGTGGAACTAGGTAAATAACATTATTGTACTTTGGGGCCCCATTAGGGGATAGGGATGGAACTGGTTTATGGTGTTGTGCAGTGTGGGCCCTGTCCTGTTTACCAATGGGTTGAGTAAATAATCAACTTTATAATCTCATATTTGAAGGTGATTAATATGCTCCATTTAGAACCCATCCATTGACTTTTCCAGCATCCTTCTCCCTCTCACAGACTCTTCCACTTTCACATCACCCTAAGGCTGCCTATGATTTGTCACCTTAGCCAGTTTCCCTCCCCTTCCATCTCTTTTTGATAATAGGTAAACCAGTGGGTTATTTTTCTATTGTTCATTTTCTCATCATAATGAATATTTAAATAACACATTATAAAAACAATTTGATCATTTCTTACCTTACTTGTTCTTTTTTTACACATTTTGTTTAAGAATAATTTCTAAAATTATCATTGTCATTAAAAATGGTGTGTTTACAGAATTTCTCAAGACCTGGAAAAATGTGTTTCCCTGGAAAACAGTAAGTGGAAGAAAAAGTGGGATACCCATTTACATTTGTGTATGTTCATAGTTTTGTTAAAAATGCCCCTGTGTCCATATGAAACATCTGAGAGAAGACACATCCAAAGTTAAGAAAAGTTTTAAATATTTCAGGTGTTGATTTTTTTCCTTTGGTAATTTTCTGCATTTTCCAAATGGTTAACCTTCTTTTGCATATACTATCCGTATTTGCCTTTGACTTTTATGTCTTTTCTGCACTAGAAATCTGTGGTCTCCAACTTTAAAAAGTGTCCTACTACAATTTTAAAATGAGTGAGTTTCATATTTAATGGTGGGTTTAGTGGAGTGCAGATGAGGCAGCCTCGCTGGGAAAATTCCTTCTGAGTTTGTGATTTGAGTGCAGGAAGATTTGGGAACCTTATTCACCCCCTCCTTCTCAATTCCAGTTTTGAAATTGAGTTTTACTTTATACCACGTAAATTGCATTATTTCATGTTTATCAAACCTTCTTTGATTGTGTTCTCTTTGAATTTTGCTTAATGGAGGGACAGCAGCAAAAAGATCCACTTCTAGACTGTTTATTCAGCAGTTGAAAAGCTGGCACAGTAAAGACAGATTGACCATTTGTCATGACCCTATCCCAGAGTATGTTATTTCTTCCCGAGGCTCACCTTTAAAAATGTGGTGATCTTCCCGTCTCAAAACTGAGGACTGTTGTCATGTTCCTTTGTGACATGTACCCCTTGAGTCTCCCCAGCTTTTTCAAGAGGCTCAAGAGGAGCCTTTTTGAACAAGGTCCAACCTTCTTCTTATTTAACCTAAGGGACCCTTACCATACCCTATGAGCTTTATTAGTAACAATGAAATCCAATTTGTTTAAAACGATCTCCCCTTGAACTACTACAAACAAATGATTATTCTTAAGAAAATGAAGTACAGTAGTTTAGTTCTTTTACTTAAACTGATGAGACTTGCTCAGAGTTGCCTTTTATTATTTCTATGTCTGAACTTGCTGGGAATTATTTGTGGATTCTTGGCTGGATTATAGTCTGCTTCAGAGTTTTTCAACCAGATGAACGGAAGCCTGCAAAGATTTAGTAGAGGTATTTCACCAGTGACCCTGGGCTTCAAGTGCTTGTTGTTGTGGTGGTTGTTAAAATATGAATAATTCAGTACTTTAAATTGCAAGAGTGTTATTTTTTTACTTTCCTCTGGTTCCCCTTCTCTTTCCAAATTATACCCCATCTTCATGCAGGTCATATTTATTTTCAAATACAGTTAAGAGATTAACCCAGAAATAAAACAGGTCAAGCATTGATACTTACAGCTAAATAAATGTTAGTTTTTTTTTCTGTGACCCAAAGACTAACCTAAAAAGGGGAGGAAATAACCACTGTTCACACTCAAATACATATTTTCCCAATTGTAAAAATTTCAGATATACCTTACACCAGCTCTCAGCACATCCCCCCAACCGTTATTGTTCTTTAGTGAAACACTAGTGTAAATTTTGCCTTATGCTATTTGCTGTGGTTGTATTTATTAAAACTCTCTTTCTTAATCTTTTATGATTTAGATTTTCAGCAGAGGTTTGTTTTTTTTTCTCATCAGAAAGTTTAATAGACATATTTTATTATATATCCCCAACATGAGATATTGATCTAGTTTATCAGTTATCTCTTTGTACAGCCGGATACAAATACCTTCCTCACTTTTTCAGTCTGGTTGCATGTGTGTGACTAGGCAGTTTATTGAGGCCAAAAGGTCCTTAGGACTATATTCTTAGCTTTGTCATAATGGCTCTTCTGTGTCCTGGTTTTACCCTGATCATAGGTTTGAAAGGAATGGCAGATTGTGTGCACAACCAATGTTGCAAGTGCTTTTTAGATCTCAGGATACTGACCTAGGGAGTCGAAGTCAAAGGAGCCACTTCTATTTGTTGCTAGTTGGCCAATCTCTTCATTTCATCCGTCTTTTAGTTGCTTTCTTTGTCCCTTAATTTCTTGGGATACAACTTGTTTCTCAGGTCACCTCTTTCTTCCATGAAAATAGGAATGTGTTTTGGGGTGAGTGAAGAGAGGTATTGGGATCGTTCACCTAGGTCATGGAGGTAGAGTAGTGGCACTGCTTCTTGAGGCAGAGTAGGGCTTCTACTCAGTGTGAAGGGTACTGTAGGTTTCACCTGCTCAAGGTGCCACATGTAAGGGGCAGTGATTCATGTCACAGATATAAATTAACTTGAGAGGGCACAAATGGATGACTTTTTTGGCCAAGTAATGAAGCTGCAGGAGAGAGCCCTATTTGCATAAGCACTGCTGATGCCCATGGTGTGAACACACCCTGCCCCTTGTGTGTGGTGGTATCCTGACCTCACCTGACTCAGGAGTCCCCTGAGGGCAGTTCCCATTCCTGCAGGACTTTAACCCTGACCTCATCCCCTCATAGTGTGTGTGAGAGAAGGGTAGTGTGTGCACTCTACAGTGCCTGAGGGACATGCATGTGAGCAGGTGAGAGTAGCTTGGACAGGTCTGTGTGTTTAGCCAGTCACTGCCCAACAGTGTTCTGGAGAGCTCCTCCAGGCAGAACCCTTCACACTGTGCAAATACATAATCACCTTAAAATAGTTTTACTTGAGGAAGGGGTGCCTTTTCCAGTTTGCACAAGAGTACATTCCAAGCCAATAGCAGCCTTGCTTTACATAGAAATGCACATGTGGTGCAAATGTATTACAGAGGAAATTCACCTTTAGAGTGAGGGCCCAGAACTGGAAAATGGAATTATCAATGACTTTGAGATTCTTCTTCAATATGTGGTCTTTGCAGAGATACACTTGGACTCCATTGTCATTTCTTCCTAGCTTGTGTGATCCTGGGCATGCTGTTAACTTCTTGGAGTTGCAGTTTCTTTATTTTAAAATGAAGGAAATTGAGGCAGATTTTTTTTTCTAGGTATGACACTTATATGATTTGGGAGACCACCTCAAGATAAAAAAGAGAAACACTTAAAAAATTGTTCTTTTGCAAATTTTACAAGCACATATAACTTTGCAAACACATTGAGAAGGAGCCTCCCAATAGAGGGAATTATGTACCCAAAGCCAAGGAAGTTTGAAACAGCATAGCAAGTTTTGAGGAAGTAAAAGTAATTCTGCATGATTTCTGGGGTAAGGAGAATACAGAAAGTGGTGTTGTGCAGCCATGAAGTTCAGTTTTGGCTGAACATGAGACTCACCTGAGAAGTTCTTGATATTGATGCCAGAATCCCACGCACAAGGGTCTGATGTCATTGATCTGTGGTGTGCCTAGCCCCTGGGTGTTTAAACATCTTTCCTGGAGATTTGCATATGCTGCTGATGTTGAGAACGGTGATATGAAGCAGTAGTTCTCCAATTTTCATGTGCATCAGAATCACCTGGAGGGCTTGTTAAAACTCAGATTGCTGGGCTTCACTCCCAGGGTTTTTCATTCCGTGGGTCCGGAGTGGGGTTTCCTAACAAATTTCCAGGAGCTGCTGATGTTGAAGGTCAGGGACCATACTTCGGGAACCACGAGCCTAGCCAATATGGATAGCATGTGATGTTGACTAAACCTTGAATATCTGTTATCTATCCCTGAGGAAGGACTTTAGAACAGTTTTAGAAAAATAATTGTTCCAAATGTAGCAGGAAGTGGGAACTAATGTATATTAAACTCTTAGCATGTGGTGGTGTAGTGTGATGTGGCAAGTGGATGTTGCTCATTTAACACTCTGAGTGACACACATCATGCTTAGGCTACACAGGCTCCTGTCACCCTGGATGCAGAACGGGCAGAATATTCTCCCAACTCTAAGGCTTTGCTGAAGCAGCTGTTCTTACCTGCTAAGACTGTGATAAATCCTCTCACATAGACCTCTTCTCTGACTCCAGGCCCTATATTTTCAGAAGCTGCCTATGATGGAAGACTTGTGTGAATAACTGCTGTGCCTGTGAGAGAGAACATCTAAGTGTTCCTTCTGCTCCATCATTGTTACTGTTTAAGGGAGGTTATGTTGGGATTTGACTTTCTAATTTTAACTCTTCTCCCTGCCTCTCTCTGTTCTGCCTCCCACCCCATCCCCATCTCAGGTAACAGTCTGCACCTTTCTGTCTTAATTGACCTCCCTGGACTTAACCACTCTTCAGACTTACAGCATCTGCCATAGTCCTTGTTCTCTGTTGAGGGTTGCTATCTGTTTATTCATTGTAAGCATTTTTCCTTTTATATCTTTGAGCATAGTTATAGTAGCTGCCTTAAAATCCTTGTATGCTAATTCCAGCATCTAGTTCATCTCTTGGTTGATCTCAATTAATTAACTTTGTCAGTTGCTTGTGTTTTCCTATTTCTTATATCTAGTAATTTTGGTTTATATCCTGGATGCTATGAATGAATGACACATTTTAGAAACTGTGGAACCTGTTATATTCTTCACAGAGTGTTGGTTACTTTTTGTTTTAGTAGACAGTCTTAACTGAACTCAAACTCAGAACTTTGTCTCCCTGTAAGATTAGCAACTGAAATTGTTGTTTAGTTTATTTAGCCTTAGCTGGACTCGTTGGACTCTTCAAATGCATAGTTCAGGAACCAGCCAGAAATTTGGACAGAGATTATATCTAGATTTGGGTCCACCATGTTGTGGCTCTTTCGTTATCTCTTGTAGTTTGTTTTCTGTTGCTATAACATAGTACCAGAGACTGGGTAATTTATAAAGAACAAATTTATTTGGCTCACAGTTCTAGAGGCTGGGAAGTGTGATAGTTTTGCACTGGCATCTGGCAAGGGCCTTCTTGCTTTGTCATCACATGGTGGAAGGACAAGTGAGCATGTGAGATAGAGAGACACACCAGGGGCCAGACTCACTTCTTAACACCACACTGTCATGATAACTAGCCTACTACCATGATAATGACTCTAATCCATTCATGAGGACTCTGCCATCATGACACAATTACATTAGGCCCCACTCAACATCGTTGCACTGGAAATTAAGTTTTCAATACATGAACTTTTGGGGGCCACATTCAAATCATAGCACGCACTCACCTTTCAGCTACTAGGGTAGCCTTGAACTCTGTCCTCTGGTTCTTCAAGACGGCAACACTGACTATGTCTATCAACTTTGAGCCACCCCTTTATGGTGTGTGACTTGTCCTCAGGCAGAAAGCTAGATCATAAGAAACCTACTGATTTCCATTTCCTTCTTCCAAGTGTTGAACTCATCTGCATTTTTTGCTTGCCTTTGCTCATTCTCCAATGTCTGCAAGTAGTCTTGAGTGCGTTTGTTTTGCCCAGACTTTATTGTTCTCTGTGAGAAAGTTGGTCTGATAGGAGATACTATGAGATTACCAAAAGCAGGCTGACAAAAGCAGTAGTTTAATGAGATTTGCCAAGAATCAAATAAAACTAAATTGAAGGTCACCTTTACTGGGATCTGGGCTCAGATTCAGTCCCTTCATTCTAATCTGAGTTCACTCTTTCCTCAGTATTGACAGCTTCTGTTCAGTTCTGAAACTTGGAGGGTTACAGACAATTGCCAGCTGGAGAAATCCTCCCTGACACCCTCTCATCCTAACCCTATACTTCTGAGTTACTCTTTCTTATTTATTACCTATTATTCTCTTCATAGCATTTGTCATTTTCTGACATTCTTGTGTATTTGCTTACTTTTAAAAATCATTTCTCTCTCCCTTCTAGAACCAAATTGTGAGGATGAGGACCTTATCTGTCTTGTTCATCACTTTATTTTCTGTACCTCTAAATCATTATACATAGTAGGCTCAAACAACTGGACAGGTGTCACTTAGAATATAATCTTGAATAACAACAAATGTCAGCCTATTTCTTGTTATTTGCTACTTTCTATGGAAAACGTGAGGGCTTGTATTCATCTTCTTTGATGAAGTATAACATAGAATATTTCCATTAAATATAATAATAATAACAACATTGAATCAAAGGGTAGAAGTGCCATTTTTTTTCAAGTTGCCATCTCTCATTGGCTCTCCTTTACTGCCTTTTTGAGCATAGATAGATGCCCAGATTTTGAAAGATTTGTTATTTCTGCATGGTAACACTATGTGCCACTTCAAACCACACTGTCATCATCAATCCACTCATTTCTCACATTGTATTAAATTTGTTGACGGGGTATGAAACATGAGCATCCTTCAAGTATTTCTGCTAATATATTTTTCCTGTAATTCATGCCAAAGTCTATGATTTTTTTTTTTTTTTTAATCGAAGATACTTCTGGAAATTGGTTACCAAATTCTCTGTTAATATTTTTGTAGAACTCTGCCAGGTCACTTATATACCTCTGAAATTTCTGATTTGCTTCATATCTTTACTAGATTCTAAGCCCCTTAAGTGCAGAAACCATTTCTTATTGGGTAGTAGGATACGTTTTCAGAAGGAACACAAAATACAGTACATGTTTATCAAAGCAAATGTTGACTAGATTCTAGCATTCAGATTCTAACTCATGAAAGAGCATGCAAATTCTAGGTGTTGAGAGCATTCAAAATGTATCTTTTTTGTAATAATGAGAATAAGTTCTTTCTAAGGTCTGCATGTCAGAGACCTTAACCTGAGGAGTGTGTGTGTGTGTGCCCTTTTTATGTTCTGTATAAGACACTTTACAGAGTTGATTGAGAAGCAGCTAGGTGAACCCAACATTTAACCTACCCCTATCTCTCTCTCTCTCTGTTCTGTTTGTCACCCGCCTTTCCTTGACCCTGTACCAGTCTGTGAGTCTTTGCCTGGTACTTTTTATTTTTTTTTTTTGAGTTGGAGTCTCACTCTGTCACCCAGACTGGAGTGCAGTGGCCGCTCCCAGCCACTGCAGCCTCGACCTGCTGGGCTCCGGCAATCCTTCCGCCTCCT
>NW_007259178.1:243603-260601 GCF_000164805.1 Carlito syrichta | reverse complement strand
CAGGAGGGTCTCGAACCCTCGGGCTCAGGCAATCCACTCACCTCAGCCTCCCAAAGGCGCGGGATTACAGGCTGAGCCACCGAGCCCGGCTTGCCTGGTATTTTTAATGTGTGATACCACTTACATGTGCTTGTAACCTTGGCTGGGCTTGTTAACCTGAATCTGATTTTCTGTTTCTGATTTGAATTGTGGTTGCTCCCTGAAATCCAATCTCTTTGCTTCTGACGTTAGTCAAGTAACCTAGTCTTTCCTCCTGACTTTTGTCCTTTTTTGTTGTTTGGCTTCAGTATTTTCCCCTTGGATGTGTCTGACCCCAGTGCATTTTGCTTTTCCTAATCAGTAAGAATTGCCTAAACCTAGTTCCTAACAGGTTGTGAAGATAAAGTTTAATGGTATTCATGATTACTGGCTTTCTAAAATATTAATTCCTTCAGGGTTCAAAAATAGGATGGCACAAGTCATAAAAGATATGTAGCATTTTCTCATTTATAACTTTGCTTCCTTTTGTCAGGTGGCATTTAAATGTTGGATGACTGAGTGTGACATGGTTGTCCAGGAGGTGTTTGAGTGATTCTGGGATGACTCAGTTTGTTTGTCATTGAAAATGTTCATTTTTTTCAAGACTGAAAAAACAGCCCTTAAAAGAGCATTCACATTTTCTTTGTGCTTCAATTTAAGGGTACCGGTTTCACTTTTGCCTGCTAGATTAGAAGTTAGTAAGCATTGCCAAAGTTGAATGTCTCTGACTTATCAAGACTTGTTGAAGGATAGCTGAAGTATAAATATAAGATGATCAAATATTAGATTCAAGGAAACCCAGAGAGCATCTTTCACCCAGCTCCATTTAATAGACAAGGACATGAAGGCATAGATAGATGAAGGGAATTACCCAAGATGAAACTCCCAAGTCAGGCTTTCATAGTTACAAAACTGTGTGTACCCAATTGCTTTTCACTGCCTTTGTTGACATATTAATGGAACCTCACTTAAATATAGGCAGGAGGGCAAGGAGGAGAGTCACATTATTGAGAAGGTACAATTGTCTTACTCAGTTTTTTTGACCCATCGGGATCCTTTGACTTCTTGTGTGCAATAAGACTAGGAAGTCCCTAGTATTCCTGCATGGATAGGGATCAGGAGACCATCAGGGGCTTTTTCAGAGAAGTTCACCTCTCTACTGGCCTCTGTATCACCGTGGAGAGAAAACCCAGGGCCTCCAGAAAGTCTCATCCTCCTTCTCTAGCCCCAGTGGCACCAGCACTCACAGCCTCACTCCCCCACCTTATGTTTACCTGGAGACATCAGAATTGATCCTTACATACCTAGGTCCCTACAGAGTTCCAGGACTCATGCCCAAAGACCTTGGCAGGGACAATTATTTTGTGTTCACTGGTGTGTCCTTCAGGCCTAGACCAGTTCCTGGCACATAGCAGGTGCTCAGTAATTATTTGGTGAATGAGAGAAGCTTCTTGTAATCACTGAGTATCATGAGAAGTAAGTATCTGACGAAAGAGAAAAGCTTCTTGTAATCACTGAGCATCTTGGATATAACTGGCAGTCTAGGCCCTACGTGAAAATCAGAACTGAATTATATTTTCCATTTTGTCTTTGAACAGTCTGTCAACTTTGGGAGTCATTTCTGTTCTCCTCATCCATAAAATGAGAAAGTTAGATATGAGATGATTGGTAAAACCCCTTTCAGCTTTAAGTGTGTGGCTCTGTGCTCCTCAAGCATCAACATAATGTGACTTTGAACAGCTTTGTTGGCATCAGAAGTAGCAGTGTGGATTCCTCATCCCGCCTGTCAGCCACGTGGCCCGCCCACATAAGGCTAGCACCTCTCTCTGCAGCTCCCATGGTTGGTTGGCCCAGTCTCTATCCACTGGAATTTGCTTGAGTTGAAAATACCAGAAACATCCCAAGTTGTAGAGCTGTAAACCAACTAGAAGCCTTGAAAAAAACCAGGAGCTTATTTTTCATTTACAGAGAAGAAGTCCAGGGAGCAGGAAGGTTATGCCTGGAATCAGGAACACACTTGCATCACTACCTTCTTCTCCCTCACTATTCAACAACCCCAGGCCATCATCCTTACTTTCTATATCAGAAAAGGAATGAAGAGGCTGTGCCTTTACCCCCTCCACTGAAAAGGCAAGACCTTCCAGAAATCAAGTTGTACACACTTTTGTTACATATCATTGGCCCAAAACATAGACCATGGCCACATCTGAGTCAAAAGGAGACTAAGGAATATAATCTTTTAATAAAGTGTTAGTGTGCTCTGCTGAAAATCAGTTGTTATAAAAGTGAGTTTGTCCTGTCAACCTTCTCATGCTGTCTTTATTTTGTTCTGGTTTTGAGGGTGTGGAAATGAATTGGACTTAGTTTCCTGTATTCTTTGCAGCCATTTGAGTAAATAAGATTGAAATGACCTGTTCATTGTCTGGGTGTACAGTTTACCTGCAAAATGCCCTCAACCTAGTCAATTGTTTTGCTTTATGTTAGGGAAGGGTGATACTGTGTGGTATAGATTTCAAATTCTGATTAAATGTATTTCACCATTAAGTCTTGGCGTTTGAAAAATTGTCAAAGTTAGTTTGAGCAATTTATGTGTTTCTAGGAATGTAAACTAAAAAACCCCTCCATTTCAATTCACAGTATTTGTCATTTGAGCTTTTGTTTGGTTATTCTTCATTAGTTTTCTCAGGGGCTTGTCTATTTTGTCTTTTTTTCCCCACCTTTTTGAGTCAGAGTCTCAGTCTGATGCCTAGGCTAGAGTGCAGTGGCACACTTGTGGTTCAGGGCAGCCTCAACCTCCTGGTCTCAGGTGATCCTTCTGCATCAGCCTCTGCAAGTAGTTGAGGCTACAGGCACGCATCACCACACCTGGTTAATTTTTGAATTTTTGTAGCGATAGGGTCTCACTTTGTCCAGGTTGGTCTTGAACTTCTGGGCTCAAGCAATCCTCTCTCCTTGGCCTTCCAAAGTGCAGGGATTATAGGCGTGAGCCTATTTTATGTCTTTTTGAAGAACCTATATTAGCTTTGGTTAATTCCCTCTATTGCTTATAGTATCTTTCTTCTTTTGTATTTATATTAAAAATATGTATTTTTAATGTTCTATGCTGATTGGTTTCAGTCTGCTAAGTTTTTTTGTTTAAAGGCAGAAATGAGTATAGATTGCAAGGTCAGATGACTTTTTTAAGGAAGAAGATAAGTGTGTAATACACAGGAAAGCTATTCTAAGTGTGAGGAATGTTATTTCACTCAGTAAGTATTTTGAGGTATTATCTATGTTCATAGCAGCGCATTAAGCACCAGAAGTCCCAAAATGTATAATAAAATGCCCATGACCTGGCACCTGATCTACAAGGGGAGGTGGGCACAAAACACAGACTGCTAGAGTGGAGTAAGATAGAAGGAATGATGAGAAAGCAGAGGTGAACCATTTGTAAGAAAAGTTTGGCAGGATAGGCATACAAATGTGAGGACGGAAAGAATGAGGGAGCTGGAGGCAGCAGGGCAGGAGCAAAGCATCAAGTTAGGAATTGCTTTTATCCTCGACCCTTCTTCTGTCCTTCACCTCAGCCAGATGTTCTGTTACCCAAGTCCACTGTTGATAAAATCCCCCAAGACAATACAAAGCGTTACCTCGCATTTTCTCTGCTATCAAGGCGGCTTTTGTTGTGTGACTGCAAACCTGTTCTTCTACACACCTGCTTTGCCACCTTCACTTCCTGCCAATTTTCTGATTCCTGGCTCAACTACTGGAGCGTTCCACCACCTGCCTTTCCTTTTCCCTTCTCCCTAGTGGACTCTACCTCCGCCTCTGCCTGGCTTCTAATCCATCTCTTGTCCCAGTTCCTTGTTTCCGTGTGTTCTGGCTCCAGCTCATCCCGTCCCCACTGACCTGATTTCTCACTGTTTTTCTCACAGATTCCCTCTCAACTGCAGCAGGCTTGCCTCAGTCTCCCCAGGGCAGGCTGCCTTGTGCCTTGGCATAACAAGGGACAGGTGGGGGAGGAGGCAGGGGAAGGGTAGGAGGCTAGATTTAGAAACAGGTGCTGTGTGTCTTGGTGGTGGTGGGCAGGCTTACAGAAACCCTTACCAGATGGCCACAATCCAGACGGAATGGCACGGGAAGGAGGCTGAGGTTTCAAACTGCTTTTGCAGATGCAGCATGCAAGGAGAACGAGCACTGTTAGCTACTTATGAGCAGGATTAGGGTAAAGCCTGCTTGTGTTTGTAGAAGTCTGATTTGCTGTGTTCTTTGTTCCAGTGGCTGCCATACTCCTGAACTGAGTTAGGGCAATACCATATAGAGAAAATTTGTAGCCCCTCTTTTTTTTTCCATTTGACAACATTGTCACTTGTATACAGTATGATAAATGTAGAAGAGGTTGATGAGTACATCATTTATAGTAGTGAGACATTGGAAACAAGTATCTACCAGTTGCAGAAAGTAAAATGATGATAAAATCCGTGGCCTCTAACACAGCTGAGAAAGAAAGTGATGCAGACCTATATGGAGATGCATAGAAAGATCTTTACAACATGTTGTATGGAAGATATAGAATCATGGGATAGTGAGGAAATTATGAACCCCATTAAGCAAAAAAATAAAGTAGTTTCTATGTCCATACATGTCTATATGTTTTTATAGACATAAAGAGAAGGGACAGGAAAGGGAAACTTTAGGGATTGCTTAGGGGGAGAGGTCTGCTGAGAGATGGATGAGTGAAAGAAATCCACTGAGCATTGTCCTTTCACATTTTATCCTATGTTTTATAAACTTCGCCAGAATCCTTTGCAAAGAGAAATTAGTTCTTTGTTGTGTACATTGCAAATATTTTCTTCCAGTTCATCATTTGTCATTTATTATCATGTCTTTTGTCATGTAGAAAATTGTGTTTAGGAAATCTATCTTTTTTCATTACAGTTTCTAAATCTGGAGTCCTGCCTGGGAAAAGCCTTTCTCACCATAAGATTATACATTATCTTCATTCCCTCCACCCTTGTTTTTTTCAGCATTTTCTTTTTCTTACAGCTAATTATTTAATCCATTTGATATTTATTTTTCTGCGTAGTCTGAGTAATGGAACACATCCAGCTGGATATGCAATTGTTACAACACCATTTATTGAACAATCAATGGATCCAATTTTGTATATTCCAAATTTCCATAGTCCTTGGAATGCATGTTAAAATTTGTCTAAAATTGGGAGCCTCTTAGTCTACAGAAGCTCAATTAAGTGATCCATGGATGTTAAAGATTTGAGAAACACTCCTGTGATGAAGTATCTAGCATAGCCTTGGCACTAAATGAAAGCTACTATTGTAACACAGAAACAAAAATAACAGAGAGAATGTGGATATAAGGCTTTGAAATGCCTCTGGCAGGGTGTGTGGATAAAAAAGTCCTACTTGTGGTAGAGCTCTGGGTAAGATCTTGGTTTGCATAAGGCAAAGCAAAACAAGACAAAAACCCTCCAGCTGCATGAAGAAAAGGTAAACCTCTTGTGAGGACTGGGCAGTTGGCATTCTCAGTGATGCTGAGCCCCAGTGGTAGCTGGATGAACCCACATTGGGACCTAAGTCTGCTCTGGAGTTGAGGGGCCACATCCCCCGTGTTCTCCTGTCTTTGTGCCCTCATCACCTCTATTCCTGCAGGTTTATCTGCAGATGGTCCATTAAAGCCACTGACCCTTCCCTTATGGGTCTAGTCCCACTAACTGAACTCTACTAGTTTAAAATCCCAAGGGGATCTAGTGAACCAATCGTATATTTTCCCCTGTTCAGTCAACTCAGGCTGCAAGTATGGGAGTTGTCTCATTGTCTGTGGGTGGCTGCTTCCAGAGGTTTTAGGACAGCTAAATCCCATTGAGTATGGCAAATAAATGTCCTTCCCTTCTGTTTTCCTATAGGTAGCTGAGAGCGACGATTTTCTGCTATTTTTTTAATAAGTAGTATGACTATTTATAGAAAAATATCAGAAGTTTGCCCTAGGCAATTGTGAAGTAGGTGAAATTTATTTCTGCATTCCCATCCTCATTATCTTTCACAGTACAAGCTTTTATTTAGAAAGTGCTTTAAGGATTGCCAGCATTTCTTTACTTTTGAAAGTCTGTTATAATATAGAGGCTATGAAAGTGGCCTCTGAGGTCAGACTGGGTTCCTAATCTACGTCTCCAAGCTTTGTGACCTTAGGAAAGTTGTGTCAGCTTGCTAAAACCTCAATTTCCCCATCAATAAACTGGTGTTATTAATAGTCCTGACCTCAGTGGTTAAATGAATGTCCTGCTTTACACTCTGGTGCTTAGTGAGGGCTTAATGATTGTTTGTTTTGATGCTTTTTAACTAATAAATACCCTGATCTTGATAATGTACCACTTTCTGGTATTCTGTAAATAATATATCATTAGAAGTATAATGAATGTACTTTTTTCAAGCAAAATCTTTCCCCCACTCTCGCCATGTTTTATGTATACATAAAAAGCCTTACTCCTTTGACTCTCAACAAGTTGCTCATTAGTGCAAAGCCGCTAATCAAAGTGCAGACCTCTGTTCCCAAGTCCCTGACAATCCATTTCCTGCTCCTTCTCTTGGAAGCTTGTTCATATGCAAAGTTCTGATTAAATCCTTCCTGCATAGGCCTAAGTGGCTGTTGAGGTCTGTCTTGGTCCATTTTTTTGTTGCTATAACTGAATACCACAGACTGGATAATTTATAAAGAACAAAGGTTTATTTAGCTCATGATCTGGAAACTGGGAAGTCCAAGGGCATGACACTGACATCTGGTGAGGGCCTTCTTGTTGTGTTATAATATGGCTTAGGGCGTCATGTGGTAAGAGAGCAAGAGCTTACATTTCAGCTCAGATCTCTTTTCTACATCTTATAAATCCACCAGTCCCACCAAAGAGGCCCTATCCTGATAGCTTTATCTAATCCAATTACCTCCCAAAGGACCCACTTCCAATCAATATATGAGTTTGGGAATGAGGCTTCTGACACATGAAATTTGCGGGACGCATTGAAACCACAGCAAGGTGTAATAGAGGATACAGCTTTAGGCCACTGAATGGAATATTTTATTGTGGTATTTTGAGGGAACAAGGAACGAGCTACCTTAAAATACCAAAAGTCACCTTGCACGGGACTCAGGATGTTAATTAAATGTGAATCCAGTCCCATCAGAAAAAGAAAATTTCTTCTTTTACTAGGTTCTATGTTGGTTAGACCCTAAATAGACCACAGTTCACTAACTACTGATTAAGATTTGAAGAAACTACAATTAAAGACAAATTATATATTAATTTGAACATTTAGATTAGAAAGTCTGAAAGTAATATTTTGTCAAAAAGCTAGACATGTGACATGGAGTGAATGCCTTACCTCACAATGTTCCTTCCTACTAGTGCTCAAGGCTGTCTACCACTCAGCCAAAATCAGGGTATTGCCTGATCCACAGGCCTGTGTGAATACTGGGGACTATAGGGACCAGGCAGTGGTGGAATTGGTCATGGCCCAAACATGGGACACAATAGGTAATCTCCCCTGCCTCCTTTACATAGATGGTTGCAGACACCTGCCATTGAGTGTCAGCTCTTTGAGTGTTTTCTCTGATAAAGAAGGATATATAATCTTGTGGAGAACAAGATGACTTTTTGGTATAGCTGTGCTGGTGAGGTTATTTGTAATGGCTTGGAGAGAACTGACTTCTCTAGACAATGACTTGTGACCATGTTTTCTGTAATAGGATACCCCATCCACTGGCAACCTTTATTGCTTTTGTTGTTTATGTTATTTATTTGTTTATATCTTTCTTGCACCATTCGAAAGGGGACTAATAGATTTATTTAGCAGTTATCACCAGATCTTGCTAAAGATTATGTCCAATTTGGGACAAAGATCTGCTTTGGGGGGCTAGGGTCACTAAATAAACTAGTCCTTCTTAGCTACTATTAGTGGTTTGTGGGTTGGCTGCCACTAATTCTGCTTGTCCTTTTACCACTGATACTCCTTATGCAAGGGACCCAGTAGGTTCAAACATATGTATATTTTGAGATGCCAGCATCTATCCATGCTTGGAAGGAAGAACAAGAATAAATCTTATGCCAAGTCTGTAGTAAGCCTTTGGCTATGTATTAGTCCACAGTGTGTGGGCACAGAAACCCTATGAATGGAAAGTTCCAACCAAGTCTGCTATTCTAAAAAACATCCAGGTCAGCCAAAGATAGGAATCGTGTTTACAGTGGCCTTTCTCATTCCCTTCCTCTACCTGCCCTGCCTTTTGTTATTCATGGGGACTGTGAAATCCCCTAACCACAGCTTCCACTCACATCACCTCAGGTGCCCAGGAGGGAGAACTAGGAGAGTCTGCTGGTTGCTGGCTATGGTTGTGACTACATTGGCTTGAATTTTGCAGATGTGTAAGAATTCCTTTTGTATCTCTAGCATTGGGTCAGACTGAAACAACCCTTCTAGGTCCCTTTCTCAAAGTTTATTTAAGCATTTTGGGTTTTACTTTGGAAATAGCAAAGAGGGGCAAGTTGGGATAAACTAAAGAAAAGGAACACCAAGGGAAAAGGAGCTGTTATGGATTGTATTGTGTCTCCCCAAAAGATGGGTCCTAACCCCCCCAGTATCTGTGGATTTGAACTTATTTGGAAAAAGGGTCTGTGGAGATAGATGATCAAGGTAAGACTAAGTCATTAGGATGGACTCTAGTCCAGCATGGGACATTTGGATACAGAAACAGACATGTACTGAGAGAGGATGATGTGATAACACAGGGAGAATGCCATCTACAACCAAGTAACACCTGGGTCACTACAAGCTGGGACAGAAGACGCTCTCAGAGGAACCGGTCTTGCCAACACATTCACTTCAGACTTCTGGCTTCCAGAACTGTGCATCATTAAATTTCTGTTGTTTAAACCATCTAATCTGTGGTACTTGGTTATGGCAGCCCTAGTGGATTAATATGGGAATATCTCATAATTTCTAGAATAGATCTGCCCTCCCTCTTCTTGGTATGAATCCATTATTCCATTAGGTCGTGCCGGAGCCAAAAGCCTGTTTTCTTAGTATCATTGGAAATTTTGAGTTTGCTTTACCACCCATATTTTGGGTTGGTGTCTAGGGCCTAAAGGTTATTCCCTGACTTGTATTATTTTCCCTTACTACTTCCTGAGATGTCTGGTTGTTCTTGTTGAGTCGTATCTGTGATCTTTCACTGTTCTACAATGTACCCAGGACTTGTTTAGAGCAGGTATAAGACAAACAGATGTAAAAATAATTGTCATGAAGGAAATTGTGTTGTATTATATTTATAATCCCCTAGAAACAGGAGTACAGCAAGCCTCACAGGGCCACATGGGTAGCACTGAAATAAGAGTAGCATGCAGAGAGAGGAGGAAATAAAGGGAGTGGTGGGGGAGTGTCTGTTGCAGTTTACATGGGAAGGAATGGGCAAGGCAAGGTCAGCAAGCAGTACAAACTTACAATTGGATAGTTTCAAATAATTTCAGCAGGCTTTGGCCTATAGGAGTAGTCCCCTAGTTTTACCTGACTCTGTGGAGATTAGGGAAAAGGTATAGCACCATATACTAAAGGAGAGTCCTGGAGGTGATGGGCACCAAGTAGTTGGCTTGCATATCAAAGGCATGAGGGCAGGTGAGTGATCTGTTATCTCTAGGAATTAGTTAATCCTGGGAGGTCTGTTCCTTGGGTCCCCAGACCCCAAATGCCACAGCCTCAAGAATACATAAAATAAATATAATAAGACATAAATAAGAAACACATCTACATTATCCAATTGTGCAGCTTTAAATGACTCTTCCCCTCCTCCACTCCAATTTACACTTTAAAGAATTTTTTATCAAGTGAACAAAGCACCCGACAAAGGTAGACAAAGGTATTCTCTTTAGCATTTGCAAGATGTACTCTTGTCTCTTCTTAAAAGACTGCCCAGAAAATCCAGGCTTGTTATATAACACCGTCTATCCATGGACCCTGCTGTTCCATTTGTGTTTCCTCTTTCTTCAAAAGCTGTGACCTTCAGAGGAAAGCAGAGTTGAAATGTTGTTTGTAGCTTAAGTTTTCTTTCTGGGACTTCCAGTATTCTAGAGGTGGATCCACAATTTCTTCTGGCCATCCTGTTAGTCCTTGTGTAGATGGGATAGCTCTTTCCTTCCTTTTCTTTCCTATTTTTCTCTTTTTGCCTGTTTCTTTCCATTCCCCATTCCTCTGGTGCTAGACCCCTGATTTTTTTCAAGGAGCCACTCCTTCTCCTTTCTTGGTCCATGTGGTGTAAATAGGATTGTCCTCACTCTCACATTTGGGGGTGAGATATGATTTGGGTGTAGCCAGAATCATTGGTTTAGGCAAAGCAGGTGTACCAAATTGGACCAGTCAGTGTATTTTTTTTTCTGTTGCTGCTATAACAAATTACCACAAACTTAGCAACATTAAAACAACTCAGATCTATTATCTTTCTTACAGTTCTGGAGGCCAGAAGTCTGACATGGATCTCACTGGGCTAAAATAAAGATGTTAGCAGAACAGTGTTCCTTTCTGGAGGCTGTTTGGGAGGATTATTTTTCTTGACTTTTCTGCCCTCTAGAGCTGGCATTCCATGCCTTGTAGTCCCTTTCCTCTAACTTCAAAGCCAGTAACAGTGGGTTGAGTTCTCATACCACATCACTCTGACCCTTCTTCTGCAGTCACATCTCCCTCTGAATCCCTCTTCTGCCTCCTCTTCCACTTTTAAGGACCAGTGGATGACGTTGGACCCACCTGCGTAGTCCAGTATACTCCCCTTATCTCAAGGTCCACTTGAAATATCTGTGACGTCTCTTTTGCCATGTAAGGCAATATATTCAGAAGTTCAAAGATAAGGATGTGGACTTTTTGGTGGAGAGGAGCTTTATTCTACTTACCAGAATTGGCAAGATTGAATTCTGCGACTTTGGCTGGGTTTGTAGGAAAGAGAATCCCTTTCTTTTGGGACTCCTGAGCAGAAGATAGGCTTTCAACCTGGAGCAGCTGCCAGCCATCTTGGATCTGTGAGGGCAGATTCTGCTAAAGAATGCAGCCGGCCTTAAAAACAAACAAGCAAACAAAAAGAGACCTGAGAAGTGAGGGGAGCAAGACCATGTCCTGATGATATCCTTGGGGCCACTGAGACCTGCTGAACCCTCAGACTTTTCAGTCATTGAGTCAATCAGTTGAATGTCACCATCATTTTATGTCCACTTCCAGGATTGATAACACTGGCACAACATGAATGAATCCCTCTTATATTTCCCTTGAAAACATACAGTGCAGCCCTTTATTGAAAACATCTGAATTGATCTCCTGTAGTTTCTTAGTGGCACATTGTTCCATCAGTGGAATTCTGTGGGAATTCTGCTTCTTCCTCCCGCCTGCTTCTTCCTCCCGGTCGTAATCTTTCAGGTTCTTATCAGCTCTTTCACCTATGAAATGATGGGACTGAGTGTATAAGTGTGTACTTGGTATCTACGTATGTTCATTAAACTTCTGAAGGATGGCTGAGCTGGCAAGATCCTTTTAAAGGTCATTGCACCCAATTTCCTAACTTAACGGGTGAAAGAACTGAGACCTGGAGAAGCTAAGCAGCCTCACTGGAGAATGCTTGGAAGCAGCCTGGTGAGAAATATGGACTTCTGATTGCTAATCTCATTATACCACATTTCTAAAATTCTTTGACCTAGTTATGTGAATTCACATGTGTGTTTTTCCCTAAAATTTGCAAAATCTAATGTCATTCACAGAGATAACTCAAGATATTTGAGTTATCTGAGAACTGACATTTACCTTGTCTTCTTTTGCTAAGTGTATTTTCATAAAATAAAATTTTTACATTATGCCAGTTTCCTCCCATTTACCTCTTATAGTCATTTTAGTGCCAAAGAAGTGGATAGTTCTAGAATTTTTTCAAAGCCATCCCAATAACCAAGGGGAAATCTGGTGACAACATTGAATCCTTGAGAAATATGAAAACTTAAATCCTGGAGGATTCTAAAGAGAAATTGTTCTGAGTATGTGTTCCCAATTTCTCTTGCGGAGTAGCATGGTGAGCAAATAAAATAGTGGCTCTTTTGGTTATCTTGTGAACTGTAACAAACCACCTCAAAACTCGTGGCTTAAAATAACATTGACATTTGTTTTTATCATGGATCTACTATTTGGGCAGGGTCAGAGGTAACAGATCATTTCTGTCTCAGTCATCATCGGCTGTGAAGGTTTAAATGCTGAGGCTGGTATCACGTGAAATCTTGCTCACTCACCTGTCTGTCCATCTGTGCTGGCCATCATCCAGGACCTTAGCTGGCACCGGTGGCCAAATACCCACATGTGGCCACTCAATGTGGTTTGGGCTTCTTCACAACATAGTGGCTGGGTTCCATGACTGAGCATCCCTGTGACCTTGCCCGGGATATCATTATTGTCACATTTTATTTGATGAGGCAGTCATAAAGACCTCCCCCCTCACCAGGTCAAGAAAAATGGAAATAAACTTCACCTCATAACAGGTAAGAGGAAAGGCTCTGATAGGGCATATGGAACTGGAAGTACTGCCATGGTGTTGTGTCTGAGACCAGGGTTTTATCTAGGATGTCCAGAGATGAGAGACAGTGTTGGGTCAGTTTTTTTCTGGTTTTGCTTTTATTTTTTCTATTTTTCTGACAACTGGTGTGAATTGAGCGTATAGAATGTTATCCTCCTCAAGCCTTAGGGTAACCACTGTTTGTCTTGAAAGAGCTGCTTGATACTGTTGACCCTAAGAGATTCAAAGAGGACTAAACTGGAGGTCTGACTTACTTCTGATGATTAGAAAATGATAAGTATTTGCATTCAGTATCCTTCCAGTATCACCTAACTCCTTCAACACTAGTCCATGAAAAGTTGTATATTCCACCATCTGCTGTTATTCCACTATTCAACACCAATATCTTAACCTGTGTAGGTACTGAGGGATCACATAACTGAGTAGGCAGAGAAACATCACAATTTGCTTAGGAGATCATCGTAATATAAACTTATGAACACAAACCTTAAACTAGAAAATGTGGCACCTGTTGAAATAGAACCGAATAAGGAGATGGAAGAGGATTTTCACAAAATGCAATAGGAAAGATGATTATTGTGCACAAAAATAAAAGTCTGTATGGAACTAAAAGCATTGTTTCTACTGAAACACTTTTTTTTTTCTTCCAGAAGTACTGAAAAAAATGTTCACTGCTGAGAGCATCATTATTCTGGAAGATCAAGAGGAACAATTTCCTTACCCCACAGAGCAAAGGTGTTTAGAGACATGTAGAGGGAAAAGATAGGAAACTTGGAGAACAGATTCAAAAGATTTAGCATGAATCTGGGTACAAGAGTACGCAGAAGAAAAACTGAGCTAGATAGAAGAGGCTTGATAGTTAAATAAAAGTAGAAGAAAAGTTCTCCAAGTTGAAAAGTCAGGGTTAATGAATATTTCAAACTTCATGTATAAACATTTCCTGATGAAATGCTCATATTTTATGAGAGAAAATCTTACACATCTGGAAAGGCAGAATTAAAAGAATTAGACTAGTATCAGTGTTCTCAGTAGCAATACTAGAAGGTAGATGAAGATGACAGACAAATATCTGTAGATTTTGGACAAAAATGTTGGCATCAGAAATTCAAGCTTAGTAACCATTTATTTGCAAGTTTGACACAGGAAGGCCTTGGCGTTTATACTCGTGTCACTTATTAAGTGCATGATGACTGAGAGTTTGTTAATCATGTAAGTTAGCTAGGGAAAACAATTGGTGAAATGTCAATTTCAGTAGAGCTCTCAAGAAATTGGAAAATAAGAGGACAGAAAATAATAGTGAACCATGAACCTTGCAATGAGTGTGTAGTTTTGTATAAAGAGATGTTTATTTTGTCTAGGAATTTATACTGTATGTTAAGTAGTGAATATTGCAACCAAGTAGACAAGCAGCAGGGAAACTCTGAAGTCAAGAGTTAGGGATGGGTAATTAGAACTTGGTCTTATAAAGCATCTTAACAAAGAATGATACATTTGTAGAGAGCTAAAACAAATCAAAACAAAGCAAAACCAAAAAAAAATAAAAAATGGAAAGAGGGTTAGGCTTTTAGGGGCTGCAGACAGTAGGGAGGTAAATGCATTGGGAAAACTCATGGATGATAAGGACTATCTTAGCAACATTTGTGCAAGTCTATTTTGGTGCTGACTTTTCATCTTCTTGATGGCCATAAAACTTCCCTGGAAGAGGGGATTTCCCTCAGTCTATTTCTCAGGAGTTTCTGCTTTTGACCAGATAAAGGACGCTCTAAAAAGACTTGTTCCTGCATCTGTTGATTCTCATTTGCCACCAGCCTCAAATAATCCTTATGCCAAAGTGGCTACTATGAAGTAGCACATTCTGATCCCTACTGTGTGGCTTGGAGATTGGTTGAGTCATGCTTAAGAAAGAATGTGGAATTAGAAGAAGTGACAGGAGTGGTCTAGTATGTTCATTCACCTCTCACCTATGAGGAAACATGACAGGATGTGTTTATAAGAGGAATCAACAGACAGTTCCAGAAGGATTCTGAGGGATGGGGAAGGATGCCAAAAGAGAGGTCACAAAGCACTCACAGTAATATTTTGTTTAAACGTGGACTCCTCTTCTTCCTCATAGAGGCAGTCAAGGAATAGCAGTCCTTCTAGCAAAATAGTCTCTTAAAGTCCTGCCTTGCTAGAAATGCTAATACACGTAAAGAGTAAATTCATGTCTGTGGTCTTAGTCCTCTCACTGAAGTGAATTGTCTCCATAATCCTGCTTACTGGGACTGGGGTAGGGACAGGCTTCCCAAGTTACAATTTGCAAGTCATACAGGAATTGTGTACCGAAGTATTTCAGCATCACAGACTTGTGCCTTGGAGACCTACAAGTTACTTTCTATCGGACTTGATCACAAGTTCATCATTAAATGTGACCACAGCATTAGGCTAGTGAAAGACCTTGACAAGTCATTGAGTCCATCCTTACACATTTAGAGAGAATCACAGTTAAACGTCACCCCAGATAACCTTTCTTCAGTGATGGTTATCCAGGAAAATACTCTGGAGGAGGGCTTGGTGTCCTCTTGGGACATGTTCCTTATGCTTATATATCTGGTGCTACTCGCCCAGAATAATGCTGAGGTCTCTGAAAAACAAGAAACCAAAACCGTGAGCAGAGAGATGATGTGGTTAGTACATGGAATACTTCTTACCCTGTTCACCAGCTCTGTGATCATGATATTTATAATTAACCCTTAAAAATACAAAGGTCCCATAGCCTTCAGTGGCAAAGGAAGGGTAGATATGAAGAATCTGCTCCTATATGAGTCTGTTCAGCTGTTATGACAAAGTACCACAGACTGGGGGGCTTAAACAACAGAAATCATTTGCTCACATGTCTGTAGGCTAGAAATCAACTTGTCATGGTTGTTTCTCTCCTTAGCTTATAGATAGCCGCCTTCTCTCTGTGTCTTCACATAGTCTTCCCTTTGTGTATGTGTCTGTGTCCTCACTTTCTCTTCTTCAAGGGACATCAGTCATAATGGATTAGGACTCAACCTAATGATGTCATTTTGCCTTAACATCCTTTTTAAAGACCCTAATTCCAAATATAGTCGTATTCTGAGGTATGAGAGGTTAGAACTTCTACATGACATTCTGGTTGAATACGCTTCAGTCTGTAAGAATAGAGATCAGATAACACCAAGACCGCCATATCTACATCACAAAACCACTTTCAAGATTGTGGAGAAAGCCCATTTTTCACAGTCTTAGTCCATGTACAATAAACTGAGATTAAAATGCCAAAAAGACATTTTAAATATACACGCATAAGAAAAAAATATACACATATATATGATAAAGAAGGATACAAGAAAGACATGTTTAAGGATTTATTATAAAAAATGTAAAGACATTATTAAAACATCTTATTTTTGAAAGGGAAGTATTAACTTCAGGGCTAGAAAATGCCCTTAGTAAAGATTCATATTGTTGGAAGAACTCAGAGAACAATGAAGAATTGGTAGGATTTGGAATAGAGACTTAAAAATAATACCTAGATATTTTGGAACCAGCAGGAAAACTTCCATTTTGGGACTAGGAAAAAAAGTAGCATTTGGAGGAAACCTAAAATATATGCAATATTTTTAAAACTCATCTTAGAAACATAGTCATTTGGTTAACCTTAGCAATATTAAGATAATGTTACCTATAATTTAGTTTGTTCATAAATTTGTTACATGTGGCATATATATGTAATATTGTAATGCATGTAAGATATTCCAGTTTCTATTATTGTATAATATATTTATAGTTTAAAAAATAAATATTTTAAAGCTGGTAAAATACATACAGCCATTTTTAAGTGCACAATTGAGTGGTGTTAAGTACATTCACATTGTTGTACAACCATCACCACTGGAAACAGTTAATTTTAATGGCTTCTGTGTTTAGTTCCTCTGGTGATTTACCTACATATCTCCAAACAGCAGGCTAATACTGATACTTTATACACATATGTTTTTTATACACTATTCATCTTCTGATGATGAGATGAGATTTTTTTGGTGGGGGGTCAGAGTCTTACTTTGTTGCTCAGACTGGAGTGCATACTACAACCTCAACCTCCTGGGCCTAGGTGATTCTTTTGTCTCGGTCCCCCCCCCCAGTAGCTGGCACTACAGGCACACACTACCATGCCCAGCTAATCTTTAGATTTTTTTTTTTTTTGAGTCGGAGTCTCACTCTGTCACTCAGACTGGAGTGCAGTGGCCGCTCCCAGCCACCGCAGCCTCAAACTGCTGGGCTCCGGCGATCCTTCCACCTTAGCCTTCCAAGTAGCTGGAACTACAGGCATGCGCTTCCATGCCCGGCTGATTTTTTGATTTATTGTAGAGATGAGGTCTCGCTGCCCAGCGGGTCTCGAAACCC
>NW_007259178.1:232327-243583 GCF_000164805.1 Carlito syrichta | reverse complement strand
CTGGAGGAGCTCAAGAGCTGCGAGTTAAACAAAGTCGGGACCTTATATGTCTTTCAGTTTTGCAAAGTTTGCAAAAAGAAAACATTTGCATAAACGTTTCTGGGATGAAGTGTAACATTTCAGGTTACTGCGCATGCTTCTGCCCACCATCTTATAATTTTTTTTTTTTTTTTGAGTTGGAGTCTCACTCTGTCACCCAGACTGGAGTGCAGTGGCTGCTCCCGGCCACCACAGCCTTGACCTGCTGGGCTCTGGCGATCCTTCTGCCTCAGCCTTCCGAGTAGCCAGAACTACAGGTGCGCGCTACCGCCCGGCTGATTTTTTAATTTATTGTAGAGATGAGGTCTCGCTGCCCAGGCGGGTCTCGAACCCGCGGGCTCAGGCAATCCACACACCTCAGCCTTCCAAAGGCGCGGGATTATAGGCTGAGCCACCGAGCCCAGCCATCCTATAATTTTAATTGTATGAATGAGGGTCATCCATATGCATTAGCCTTAAGTAGCTTTTTGCATAGACAGGTTACAGAGAATTCCAGGAAGTCCGTGTTGTGCACGTACCACACCTGGGGTATAAGTCTTATAGCCTTTCTATCTTTTCCTAGGAAGAGATTTTATTTATGTTGTTCCGGCAGGTTGATTCAGCATTTCAGTCAATTGCTTCTTTTTTTGCTTATGTTCTTTCTTGGAAGGTTGAGTAACATTGCAGGTCTATGACTTCTCTCCTATTCCCGTGGCTGCTTATCTGTTGAGGCAGCCTTCCAATCTCCATTCTGTTTCCTGCCTCACACTGGCAATGCAAGAGAGTATCTTTTTCCATGTTCTTGGTAACAAACGATGTTGTCAAACTTTTTTTTTTCTGAGTTGGAGTCTCATTCTGTCACCCAGGTTGGAGGGCAGTGGCTGCTCCTGGCCACCGCAGCCTCGACCTGCTGAGCTCCGGCGATCCTTCCGCCTCAGCCTTCCAAGTAGCCGCAATTACAGGCATGCGCTACCATGCCCGGCTGATTTTTTGATTTATTGTAGAGATGAGGTCTCGCTGCCCAGGCGGGTCTCGAACCCACGGGCTCAGGCAAGATTTTTTTTGTGGAGACAATGTCTCACAATGTTGCCTAACTCCTGGCACAATGTTCTCTAACTCCTGGACTCAAGTCACCCTATTGCCTCAGCTCCTGAAGTACTAGCATTATAGGTGTGAGCCACCACACCTGGCCAAGATGAGATTTTGATTCTATTATATGTCTCACATCCTCTTCTATATTCATTTAAAAAAATAATTATATTACCTTTTTATTTGTTTTTAAACCACTCTGCAGTTGGTGTGAACAGTCCAGTTTCTCCTGGCTGGCCTTAGTGAGCATTAAGGATTAGGGCTCTTCTACCCTTTTCTTTCCTTCTCAATATCTAACTTTAGTCAATTTCTTTCTCTCTCCCTCTTTCTTCTTTCCTTTTGTTGTTTTCCCTCCTTTCTTTCTTCCTTCTCTTTCTCTTTCTTTTACATTTTGAAGATTGATATAATTTATATTCACTCTGACTTGTAATCATCGTAAGTTGACCTTCTATGTCTTATTCATAGGTTGATTCTAAATTTCAAAAGTCAGTTAAGTACTTCTATTATGACCACTTAAATGTTGTTTATTGTGAACCTAAGTAACATGTCGTTACATTTCCTTCTGTGTGGTTCCAGTGTCAAGATACCTGTTTCACGTAAAGGAGAATTTTCCTAGTGCCAAGGCCAAATAGATTCTATTTTCTTGCACCCTACGAATTATTCAATTATGTATCACTTTACTTTGATTCATATTTGAATCCTAACTTTCTTGGGCATTTTTTTTAGGCCTGGAATTGTATAGACTATCTTGTTTTTCCTATTGTGAGAATCATATGCCTTCATATCTTCCAATTTACTCATTCCATCTGTTATTTTGACTGCTTTCTTCTGAGCCTGCTAAATTCTAATTTAGACTGACTGCTTTCTAAGCCTCCTGCAGGTTCAACATCCTCAGCTTTCTTCTTGCTGGACTTGGATTTAGTTCTGTCATTTCTTATGAAATTAAATTTCTATCCTCATTTTTCTGGAATATATCCTCAAGGAACTTTCTCAGAAAGGGAGGTAACCTCCTTTTTTGTATCTAAAAATGATTTTATTTTGCTTCTGTATTTGATAAGTTACCATAATAAAAATTTTTAGATTTGAATAAATTTTCATTCATAAGCATCAATTTTTGCTGGTAAATTTTACTAACGATCTGACTGTTGTAGCTTGATGGCTTTTTCCTCACTAAAAGCTTTTTAGGATTTCTTTATTTTTCACTCTGCCCCTCAGAGCTCAGGCTCTTTCAATTTGAGGACTTGTGTGTCTCTTTAGCTTTATGAAAGTTAATATTTCTGTCTCTGTCTCTGTCTTTCTCTCTCTAGCCCCCCCATCCCTTTCTCCTTCCCTCTCTAATAATTTCTCAGTTTTTCCCCTCTAACATCCCCTCCCCAGGACCTTCTCTTATAATTTACTTCCAGAAGCCTTTTATGTTAACTGACTGCAAATGTACTTTTTTTTGTAGCATCCTATTTTTATTTTAGGGACCTTTTTTTTCTTGAATGTCTTAGCAGAAACCAGTTAAGAATGTTTATTTTATTTATTTATTTATTTTTTGAGTTGGAGTCTCACTCTGTCGCCCAGACTGGAGTGCAGTGGCCGCTCCCGGCCACTGCAGCCTCGACCTGCTGGGCTCCGGTGATCCTTCCACCTCGGCCTTCCAAGTAGCTGGAAACTACAGGCATGCGCTACCACGCCCGGCTGATTTTTTTGATTTATTGTAGAGATGAGGTCTCGCTGCCCAGGCGGGTCTCGAACCCGCGGGCTCAGGCAATCCACTCACCTCAGCCTCCCAAAGGCACGGGATTACAGGCTGAGCCACTGAGCCGGCTTGTTTATGTTTTTAAATATGCATTCTCTGTGCTTTAATTAGTCAATTCTGCTGTAATGTTGTTTTGAATACATGGATTTATTCCAACATTAGAATAAGCTTGCCACTGTTCTTCCCTCCTCTCTCGTGTCCCCTCATTCTCAAGGGGTAATTTTCCTCTCATTAGCTTAATTTTGTTTATTTGATAGTCTTTCAGTGCTGCTAAGGGACAGCTTTTGGTGGTTGCTTTGCCATTTCAGGCCTTTTTCCATGTCTCTGCCTGGCAGATCCTACCCAGCCTTCAAGGCTTGCCTGTACCCACCCCTCTAGGAAGTCTTTCTCAGTGACTCTCCAGACTACCCATCTAGTGTATATTCCTGTACTTAGTATGACATGAAGAGCTTTAGGGAGAAGTTAATAATTGCTCTAGTGATTTGGGGAACTTTTCACAATTTCAAGAACATCACATAGTTGCACTTTACTCAGAATAAAACTAATCTTAAAAATGTGATCCTCGGCCGGGCCCTGTGGCTCAGCCTGTAATCCCGGCACTTTGGGAGGCTGAGGCAAGTGGGTTCGAGAGCAGCCTGGGCAACTTGGTGAGATCTCGTCTCTACAATAAGTCACAAATTAGCTGGATGTTGTAGTGCATTGCCTGTAGTTCTGGCTTCTTGGAAGGCTGAGGTGGAAGGATCGCCAGAGCCCAGGAGGTGGATGCTGGGGTGGCTGTGAGTGTGCCACTACACTCCAGCCTAGGATACAGAATAAGACTTCAACTCAAAAAAAAAAAAAAAAAGAAAAGGAAAGAAAATGTGATCCTTTTGGTAGCACACGCCTGTGGTTCCAGCTCCTTGGAAGGCTGAGGTGGAAGGATCACCGGAGCCCAGCAGGTCCCTGCTGTGGTGGCTGTGAGCATACCACTGCACTCCAGCCTGGGTGATGGAGTGAGACTCCAATTCAAGTCAAAAAATTAGCTGGGCGTGGTAAGCGTGCTCCTATAGTTCTGGCTACTTGGAAGGCTGAGGCAGAAGGATTGCTGCAGCCCAGCAGGTTGCCACTGGGGTGGCCATGAGCATGCCACTGCATTCCACCTTGGGTGAGCATGGAGACCCCCAACTCAAAAAAAAATGTGGAACATATGCACAATGGAATGTTATGCGGCCATAAAGAAGAACACAATTATGGACTTTACAGCAACTTGGGTGGATTTAGAGCCTATCATACTCAGTGATTTATCACAAAAACAAAGAACTGAGTACCTATGTTCTCACTCATAGGCGGACCCTGAACATTTACCATCATACTATAAGAAAGGGATTGATAGGGCTGGGCACAGTGGCTCACGCCTGTCATTCCAGCACTTTGGGAGATGGAGGTGAGAGGACTGCCTGAGTCCAGGGGTTCGAGACCAGCCTAGACAACTTGGCAAGACCTCCTCTCTACACTAAAATCCAAAAAAATTAGCCGGGCATGGTAGCACATGCCTGTAGTTCGGGCTACTTGGAAGACTGAGGCAGAAGGATCCGAGCCCAGTAGGTTGACGCTGGGTGACCGTGAGCATGCTACCGCACTCCAGCCAGGGTGACAGAGTGAGACTCCAACTCAAATAAATAAAAAAATTAGCTGGGTGTAGTAGTGTGTACCTGTAGTTTTGGCTACCTGGAAGGCTGAGGCAGAAGGATTGCTGGAGCCCAGCGGGTCACCACTGGGGTGGCTGTGAGTGTTCCACTGCACTCCAGCCTGGGTGGCGGCGTGAGATTCTGTCTCAAAAAAAAAAAAAAAAAAAAAAAGTGATCCTCTGCTGCCAGTGTATTAAGCTAGGATTGCATTGAGGTAAAGTAACAGAAATTCCCACTTAGAATGGCTTTAACAAGAACTTATTTCTCTTGAAAATAAGTCCATGCTGAAGTGGTCATTGGAGGCTGATTAATTACTCAGTGATATGAGATCTGACATCTGTGCAGTTCTTTTTACCAATCCTTCAAGGTTACAGGATGGCTGCTACCACTCCTGCCATCATGTCTACATTCAAAATAGGAAGAAGAGGAAGAGCCTGACAGTTGAGTCCTATTCATTTTTGTTAGGAAAGCAAGGCTTTCCCGGATGATCTTAGACCACACTTCTGTTTTTGCCTCAAGACTGAGGGTCAGGTCACATGTGTACTCCTAGTATCAAGGGAAACTGGGGCAGTGCTTATTGGCCTTTTACTCTCTCTAGTGGGACTCAACGAAGAAGCGGGGATGGAAATGGTTTTGGGGAGAACTAGTTAATAGAGTCTGCCGCAATGAGCAAGACAAGGTTGGGAAAGCAATTATGCCCAACTGTATCAAGGTTGATACTCCATTTTAATAAGCACATATAGAGTACTTGCTATGCCATAGACCTGTGCGGGATGCAGAGGGTGACTTGAATCCCGGTGCAGGGGCTTGTTTGGAGAACAAGAGAAAGTAAAAGTGTGCCTGGAACGTTGAGTATATTGGGTGGGGCAGGGTTGGAGAGAGACAGAATGGGCCACAGGAAGTGGCTGGAGACAGAAAATTGGGGGAAATTTGGACGTCCTTGAAAAGATGAATTTGTTGACTTAGAGTAGATGGGCTCCAGATCAAGGATTTTGGATTTTATTCCATATGCCATGTTCTATTTTATTCCATACACCATATGTGGTTCTGAACATGTATCAGAATCCTCTGGAGGGTTAGTTAAAACACAGATTGCTGGATCCCACTCCCAGAATTTCTGATTTGGTAGGTCTAAGCTGGGGCCTAATAATTTGCATTTTTAACAAGATTCAAATTGATGCCGGTGCCACTGATCCAGGGATAACCCTGGGCATATTGTGCTATGTCAATGACTTAATTTAGAGTAGCCTATTTTCTTGTATTAAAAAAGTGGGCATAATAACAGCCCCTAAGTTATTTTAAGGAATGAGTGATTTATTAACTATATTTTCCTAATTTCTGTATTCTTGTTCTGGCATCTGGGACCTCACTGGAGAGAAACTGGACTCACTACTTCCTAGATCTAGCATGCATGGCTGAGAGTTTAGCTTTGATATGCAAGCCAACCAATCCATACCTCCACCCAGCTCCTTTTATAAGGCTCCTGAAGTTCATGCTGATCCCCTGCTCTAAATTATTCTGTGACTGGATTCCAGACAACTAGGGACCATTCTTGTAGCCCAGTGCCTGCCAAAATATTAAAATATTAAAACTATCCAATCCTAAACTTGCTTACCTTATTCCTTCACACAAAGAAACATAATGAGTACTTTGCCCATACTTGTCCCTCATACCCTCTGCCTCCTGACCAGCCTTGGTACTTCCCCATGTGAGTATAAACTTCTTCCTGACAGTCATGGCCGTGTCTGTGTGTCTTACCATACCCAGTTAAAACACATCCTGAGTACATTTTAAATGAGTGACATAATGCTTGCAGAGCACCTCTTAGGCATCAGACAAAAGGGAGCCATGGGAGGCATTTTAGAAAAGGTATCTAAGAGTAGTCTGAAGGATGGATGGTGGAGATGGGTTAGAAGGATCTTGTGATAGTCCAGGGCTGAGTTCTATGGAACCTAGTTTGGACTATGCAGATAGAAAGGGAGCAATAGGTGCTAAAAATATTGACAATATAAAATTAAGAGGATTTGGTGATTTTTGTCAGTGTTGCAAGTTGATGACTTATTTATCTAAAATAGTTTGTAACAAGACTGTTTTAGCTTTAAAAGCTGCTTCACTGCTTCATTCAGTGACTTGTCTAATGCAGCAGAAAAGTCCTCATTGCATGACTCCAGTCCAAATAAATGTCTGTCTGTGATGAGGCCAGAACTGCTAGGTAGCATGTTGGGAAGATTTCCAGAGTCAAGATGTGCCATAGTAAATTTTTTTTTTCAGCTCCATATTTCCAAAAGTGTGGTCAGCACCTGGTGTTCAACTATATGGGAGTTACTAACTAGTTGTTACATGATATATATTTTCATATTTTTGTAGATTGGGAAGTGAGAGGTTAGCTCAAATTAAGCCATTTTATGTATTGCAAGACTTTTCAGAGCCTTTAATGTTTTTTTTGTTTGTTTGTTTTTTGGTTTTTTGGAGTTGGATTCTCACCTTGTCGCCCAGACTGGAGTGCAGTGGCCGCTCCCGGCCACCACAGCCTCGACCTGCTGGGCTCCGGTGATCCTTACGCCTCAGCCTTCCAGTAGCTGGAACTACAGGCGTGAGCTACCACACCCGGCTGATTTTTTGATTTATTGTAGAGGTCTCGCCAAGTTGCCCAGGCGGATCTCGAACCCGCGGGCTCAGGCAATCCACTCACCTCAGCCTCCCAAGGCGCGGGATTACAGGCTGAGCCACCGAGCCCGGCTGCCTTTAATGTTTTAATGGAGAATAATGAATTCAACATCTTCCTAACTCGTTTAATCAAGAGTGTCTTACGGGTCTGTTTTTTTATGGAACACATTTTGAGAAATGCTGCTGTGACCCAACAAGCTGATATATAACACTAGTGACAATCAAGATTTTTGTGGGTGGTGTTAATTGTTCTTCTGAAGCTCATAAATAGACACATGCACAACTTTTAGATCAACTTGTCCAGGCTCTGCTTTGCTTTTAGTCTGTTATGTAAAAAGATAAAATAGTCATGATTTTACCCAGATGTTATCTACACAGTGCCTGTCATTCTGTGGAATAATTCATCCCTTGAAAATCGTAGATGGTGTTCATTATCTTGATGAATGATGCTTTGTCCTTTATTTACAAAGAGGAGGCCTAAAATACCAGCCTTCCTAAAAATTGCATCACCTGTTAGACTGCTGTCTTGCCTTGAAGATTAGCATCCGTAGATCAGGTCTTTAATGTTCTGGTGACGTGCTTCAGGAGTAAAGAAGGAGAAAAGCCTCAGCTGAGTGGAAAACTGGACTACATGCCCTCCATTGCTCCTTCCAACTCAACATCAGTGAGTCTTTTCCTCAAACGTATTCTAGAATTTTCTTAAATCTTTTTGATCTTTAAATGAGTTTATGACCCTATATTTTTAGCAACAAATTTCAGCATAATTTGTCTCCAGCACAAGTTGTTGTTTTTTTTTTCCTTCTCTCTTATCAGCCGGGTAGCAACAGTTTTTTATTGGTTATTTTAATTTGCATGTTATTGATTTGTGAGTAATTATTGTAGCTAGCTGTCAGAATGCCCTAGAACTCAACACTTATTTTTAAGCAAGAAGTAGTAGTAAAAACTTTAAGGAAGCCTTATGGTTTATATACCCACACACTTGACCCTTGAACAACAGGGGGTGCTAACCCCTCATGTAGTCAAAACTGTGTGTGTAACTTTGACTCTCCAGAAACTTAACTACTAATAGCCTATTGTTGACCAGAAGCCTTACTGATAACATAAACAGTTGATATATTATGTTCTGTATTCTTACAATAAAGTAAGCTAGAGAAAAGAAAATGTCATTAAAAAATCCTAAGGAAGATAATATATATTTATTTTTAATTAAGTGAAAGTGGAGCATTATAAAGGTTTTCATCCTCCTCATCTTCACATTGAGTAGGGTAACTGTTTTGGGTGTGGCAGAGGTGGCAGAAATTCTGTGTGAACCTATGCAGTCCAAATTCTTGTTGTTCAAAGGTCAACTGTGTGTGTGGGTGTGTGTACACACACACAGCTGATATGGTACTTCACTGAACTTCATGAAAATGGTATTGTAATTTAAGTTGTCTTTTTGTTTTATTAAAAAACAAACAAACCAATATTGTACCTCTAAGAGTCACTCATGTTGTGTAGGGTAAGTTTTATTTCATATATATCAGAATATAGAGAATCTCATGATCATAGTTTTTTTGTTTTCCATCCTGTGGGAGTCATTTATGTAAAGTTTATGCTTAAGTATTTAATGATTGGTTTTTGTTAATTTTTTTATTATTTGATTCCTAGATTACATAGGTTCTTCTCTATGTTATGAAACATAGTAAGAAAGTCATGAGTCTACTACACAAATCCAGGACCAAAACATTAATTACTATTTATGTTGAAGCCACCTGTAATTCCTTTCTCAATCCAATCTCCCTTTCATTTCCAGAGATACCCACTATTTAAAAGTTTGTATTTATATTTTTCTTGCTTTTTATTGCATATGTATTTATCTCTTCATAATATGTTGTTTAATGGTGTTTGGTTTTGAGCTTTATGAAAGTGGTATTATAATTTAAGTAGTCTTTTTGTTACTTAAAAAAAATTTTTTTTTAATTTGAGTCTGAGTGTTACTTTTCCAAGTAGCTAGAACCACAGGTGTAGGCCACCACAGCCAGCTAATTTTTTGATATATTGCCATGATGAGGTCTTGCCAAATTGCCCAGGCTGGCCTTGAACCCCTGGGCTCAGGCAATCCTCCTACCTCCACCTCTCAAAGTGTTGGAATTATAGGCTTGAGCCACAATTCCAGGCTTTTTATTACTTTTAAAAAAAATCAACATTATACCTCTAAGATTCACTCATGCTGTTTGGGGTAAATTTTATTTAATTACTTTGTATTATGACATTATGTGAATTTATTGTGATTTTTAAATTTTCCTCTTGATGGCCATTTTAAAAACGCAAGTTTCAAACCATTAGTGATAGTGAGATCAATTTAATGAGCCTAGTAGAAAATATTAGTGTGTGTTAAATATAGTAAAAGGAGATAATGTTCTGTTAGAAGATGTTTCGTTGGGGTACTAAGTTGCATTGTCAGATGTACAAGGTAATGACACGTTATCTACTATGATGTTTTTAACAGTTTATAGTAGTAATCTGAGGGGTTCACATTATTCCATATCATCACCATTTGTTCTTATCAGACTTCTACATTTCTGCCAAAATGCCAAGGATAAAAGGGTATCTCTTTGTGGTTTTAATATTCCTGACTACCACTGGGCACTCTAGGGGAGGAAGGGAGGGAAGAGGGTGGGGGGAGCATGTGACAACACAAAGGGTACCAGGTCTACTACCAGAGGGAGTGAGGGTCAGTGAGAAGCCCAAACCTCACCTACATGCAACCTACTTATATAGTTAATCTCATTTGTACCCACATTCCTATAATACAATTTTTAAAAAATTTCTGACTACAAATGAGTCTGACCAAGGTTTTCTGTATTTGTTAATCATTACAATGTCCTCCTTTAAAAAGTCTTGTCTTGAAATCTTTTTTTTGGCAGGATTTTCTTGTTTTTTCTTGTTGAGTTGTGAAAACTCTTGGTACAGTTCAGAGGTTTTTGCATTTTTGTTTTTGCATTGATCTCTTTCCTGTGTCTAACTTTCTTTTCACTGTTTTTTTAAAGCATAAAAGTTAATTTTAATGCAAATATATTTATTACTTTTTTCTCATAGTTATTCATCTTTATGTTTTATTTTCAAAAGTATTATTCCATGATCAGAAATATAAGATATTCTATTTTTTTTCTAGAAGTTTTAATGTCTTGCCTTTTACATTTACCGTGAACTTCAGCCCCTCAGTCCTGCTGGGCATTAACCTAATGAGGACCCTCTGTGGTGGCTCTGCCTTTGTGTCATGTTTCTGCTTAGGTCCTCAGGCTGCCTGATATATCCTTTGAAATCTAGGTGGAGGCAGCCATGCTTCCACAGTTTGTGAACTCTATATACCTGCAGAATTAGCACCAAGTGAGGCTGGGCTCGGTGGCTCAGCCTGTAATCCCAGCACTTTGGGAGGCCGGGGCAAGTGGATTGCCTGAGCCTGAGGGTTCGAGACCCACCTGGGCAACTTGGTGAGACCTCGTCTGTACAATAAATAAAAAAGAATTAGCCAGGTGTCATAACACACTCCTGTGGTTCCGGCTACCTGGAAGTCTGAGGCAGAAGAATCACCAGAGCCCAGCAGGTCGAGACTGCGGTGACCGGGAGCGTGCCATTGCCCTCCAGTCTGGGCGACCGAATGAGACTCCAACTCAAAAAAAAAAAAAAAAAAAAGAATTAGCACCAAGTGGACTTCACCAAAGCAGAATTAGCATCAAGTGGACTCCTCCAAAACTTACTGTTTATATCCTCTGAAACAGCAGCCAAGCTGCATCTGGGTCTACCAGAGCCACAGCTAGGGTAGCCAAGGAGCATTACACTGGTATGCGAGGAGCAGAGTCTCTGAGCAGTGAGTCTGTGGAGATCAAGCTGGTCCCATGAAATCGTTCTTCCCTCCTAGAGCTCTGGGCCTGTGAAGAAAGGGGCATCCTGGAAGATCTTTGAAATGCCTTGGGGGTTATTTTCTCATTGTCTTGATGAATAGCACGTGGCTTTCTGATAGTCACACTAATACATTTTTCAGAGAATCACTTGGCAATTCCCTATTTTTTTTTTTTTTTTTTTTTTTGA